>NC_054471.1:200541868-200841868 GCF_017639515.1 Carcharodon carcharias
TGGGGGTGGGGGATGGGGGTGGGGGATGGAGGTGGGAGATTGGTGGGGGATGGAGGTGGGGGATGGAGGTGGGAGATTGGTGGGGGATGGAGGTGGGGGATGGAGGTGGGAGATTGGTGGGGGATTGGGGGGGTGGGGGTGGGGATTGGGGGGGATGGGGGTGGGGGGGGATTGGGGGGGGATGGGGGTGGGATTGGGGGGGGTTGGGGGTGGGATTGGGGGGGGATGGGGGTGGGAGATTGGGGGGGGATGGAGGTGGGAGATTGGTGGGGGATGGGGTGGGGGATGGGGGGGGGTGGGGATGGGGGTGGGGGATGGGGGTGGGGGATGGGGGTGGGGGATGGGGGTGGGGGATGGGGGGGGTGGGGATGGGGGTGGGGGATGGGGGGGGTGGGGATGGGGGTGGGGGATGGGGGATGGGGGTGGGAGATTGGTGGGGGATGGGGGTGGGGGATGGGGGGGGTGGGGATGGGGGTGGGGGATTGGGGGGGTGGGGGATGGGGGTGGGGGATGGGGGGGGATGGGGGTGGGGGGGGATTGGGGGGGGATGGGGGTGGGATTGGGGGGGGTTGGGGGTGAAGCGGGTCCATTCGGCCAGGTGATTTGTCACTGGCCGGAGCGGCTCGGACTCGGGTGTTCCCCACCCCAAGGGCGGACAAGGCGGGTTACAGGTGCTAATGGGAGGGGGAGGGGAGGGGAGGGGAGGGTTAGGGGGAGGGGAGGGGAGGGGAGGGGAGGGGGAGGGGGAGGGGGAGGGGAGGGGAGGGGAGGGCGAGGGGAGGGGGAGGGGAGGGGAGGGGAGGGGGAGGGGGAGGGGAGGGGAGGGGAGGGGGAGGGGGAGGGGAGGGGAGGGGAGGGGAGGGGGAGGGGAGGGGAGGGGGAAGCCCCTGAACTTGTTGTGGGTGATGTTCCCCCCCCCGCCCGGGAGGCGGTTGACAGTTGGCGGTTGGCGGTTGGCGGTTGACAGTTGGCGGTTGGCGGTTGGCAGTGGCTGCCCCTCCCCCCTCCTCAGGGAGGCTCTGATGCTCCTTCACTTAGAGGCCCCGCCCCCACCCCCCACAGGCCCCTCCCTCCCTGCGGTATCCAGGAAGTGAAGTCAGCGGTTCCCACCCCCTCCCCCCCCGGACCCCCCCACCACTCCTCACTCCCCACTTCGCCCCCGCCCCCTCCCCCTCATTTCCGCTCTGCCGGGTAACCCCGGAAGCTGAGAGCGCCAGGCACCCGCCAAGATGGCCGCGAAATCCGACGGTGTGGGGGTTACCGGTTTCGCCCAACTGCACAACCTGGACGAATCGGTGACCGAGGGGGGCGACGAGCAGCAACTGGACGGCGGGCCGGAGGCCAGCAGCTCTTTTCACATCTGCCACTGCTGCAACACCTCATCGTGTTACTGGGGCTGCCGGAGCGCCTGCCTGAGGAGATCGCTGTGTAACCTGAAAGGGGGGGACCATCCCGTCCTGGACTGTCTCTGGATCGTTATCGCGCTGCTCGTCTTCTTCTCGGATGTGGGCACCGACCTCTGGCTGGCGGCCGACTATTACCTGAAGCAGGACTACTGGTGGTTCGGCTTGACGCTCTTCTTCGTGCTGGTGCCGTCCGTCCTGGTGCAGATCCTCAGCTTCAGGTGGTTCATGCAGGATTACGCCGGCGGGGGGCTCGGGGGTGTGGAGGGACTGAGCAGCAGGAGGCCCGGCGTCACCGGCTACAACCGCTGCTGCAGGACTTCGGTGTGGATCTGGCAGTCGGTCATTCACATCCTACAGCTGGGACAAGTATGGAGGTAAATTGTATGTGTGTGTGTGTGTGTGTGTTTGCGGGGGAGGGTAAGAGGGGGGGATAAAATAATAGAATCAAATGTGCCCCTTTGGAAAGGGGGTAGTGGTGGTGGAAATGCCTTCGTGTCCCTGGGTGTACGTTGATGGAAGAGGTCCATCTCCATCGAGTAAACGGGGATCGAGGTAATGCAAGATTGGTTAGGAGGAGCGTTGGGCGTTCGTGTCCTGCAGCTGGAACAAGTGCAAAGATAGAGTGAAAGATGAGTGATGGATTTTTTTTTAAAAAAACCTCTCTCATCGCAGATCTAGTTTGGGAAGTCAATGTGTGGCTTCGTATCTGTCAAAAACGGCATTCGAGTTTGTAGTTATCAGTTCTCACTACAGGTGCTGTATGTTCTGCAGTTAGCATAAAAATGGCGCAGCGGTGAGAATGAATCATATGAGATGATCGGTGGCTCCCGTTCTAGCTTTTGGAGTATTATGGGATGACTTCCATTGAGAAATGCTCATTGACCCATGCAATCTTAATTGAGTTTATCCTAAATGGGTATTAATAAGAAATATTGGGGGTGAGATGAATATGAAGGGAATGCGAATGCGTAATATTGCATCGGTCTCGGATTTGCCTTTTGGCGAATGGAGCAATGATATTTGAAAACGTGTCCATTGCATATAATCACTTAAAACGTGTTGATTGATATTTGAAAAAAAATACTGTTATTTCGAGGAGGATTTGGACAGATTAAGCAAACGATTTGTCAATGATCACTGTTAATGCATTTACTGTAATAATTGCAGTAAGTTATTTGCATTAGTCATTGACAGTATACTGTTGGAACAAGAATGACAGCGAAAAAACGCAATTCACTGCTACTCATGTAGTGGTGTACAGTGTTGATGCTGAAATTTGCTCCAGAGTTAGGTGGGGACATTACACACAAGTTTAAAAAAAAAGTTTGATGGATATGTGTGACAATGCGTTAATTCTGGTTGATCTTTTGAAATACGTGGGTGGCACACCCATTGAGAATAAAGTATGTTCTTGGAATTTTTCACAGTATATGTGGAGTGAGCATGTAGGAAGAAAAATCTGACAATGTATTGATACTAGTTCTTTGAAATAATCAAGGTCACATCTGTGGAGGAGTATTGTGATATCCCCTTGTCATGTTACATTTGTATACAATATAATGAGTAAAGGGGATGTTGTATAAATAGATTAAATTGTTAGACACCTCTCATAAGAGTAATGGGACATGTTTACCAACTGAGTTGAATTGAGCAGTATGCCGATTATAGGAAATGGCTAACTGGAGAATCATCCACAGTTGCATTAGACATTTTAACATCCTAATGTGTATTAAATTGAACATTACTGTTTGACAGTGTTCTGTATATGTTGCAACTACAAAAATGCAGAAAATTGGTTTCAGAAGTTTTGTGCAAATACTGCACTGTTCATATCTTTCTGAAATGAAGCTGTCTTCGCTGAATGTTCTATTCCTGCAGGTATGACCATTTGAATGAAATTCAAGTGTTGGAGTATGCACTGCATCCATAGATAGCATGGATTAACAAGGGATTTTGAGAATTGCATGTAGTTTATCTTCAGTTTAACCACTGCGTACTAAAAACAATGCTGCTGGTAGGGTGATATTTGGGGCAGGCGTGTTTTTCTCTTTTCTCTGTTAAACACTCCAGATATTTGAGTTCACCTTATTGCTAGTGGATTGTAATTCACAGAAAATAACTTTGTGGGGGCAGTGGGAGGTAGTGGTGGTCTCTGCTGAATGTTTCAGAAATAAAAGCTACAGTGGTCATATTTCTGTAGTCATATCCACCGACACTGCAGATATAGACTCGTTTTTATACCCTTGCCTGTAGTGACTTGAATTTGCATTTCGCTGTTTGTGCTATTACAGTCATCCTCTGCAGTAAATTCAACTACTGGGAAGATACTATATTCCAGAAGAAAGCCTTGGAAAATACTCTGCTGTTAAAAAATGGATGTCTGAGTCTGTTAATGTGTAATCAACATTTTTGTCAATACTTCATGACTGAAGGCTGGTGGGAGGTGGAATAACAGTGATTTATGCATCCACTCTCACATTACTGCTTGTAAGTATTTATCTTAGTAGAACAAAACTGTTTATATGGTTTATACGATGGTTCAAGTTACATGGAGTGCATTGTTTGTTGGCTACCTTTTAAAACCAGAACCTTTTTTAAAAAAGTTATATGGTGACATTTTTTTCAAGCTGATAGGCTGCATTAACTGTGAACCTTGACTTTTTTTGTTTATAAACCCTTTGTTTGGGAACCATTCTTGTATATCATAGTCGTGACAAGTATCAAAGTGTATGGATAAGGTAATAATTGAGTTGTTTCTAGATCTGCAGGAAGAATGATTGTTAAACTCAACAAAAAAACACTTGAAAAATAGGTTTTGTGGAGATTATCTTTGCTACCTCTATGTCGAGTAAAACTTATTATCTTCCATCCTGGGAATTTTGCATTGCCTCCTCCTGCTCCCACCCTTGTGTGGATTTCTATGTCTTGAGTGCTGGTGGTGTTGCAACGCACTCACTTCAGCGCTTTCACTCTGCTCCATTAGCTTTCTGTGCCCCAATAACTCGGGATTCTGATACTTTTTCAAATCTTTTCATATTTTTATCCCATCATATTTGAGAGAACTTTTTCAGGCATGTTCCAGGTTTTGTGACGTTAGATATCTGTTTGACCTCAGTCTTTTCTCCTGCTTCAGTACTGAAGGTCAATCTTAGCCATTATTCTGCATCCTTTGGAATTCTCGTTCCAAACCACTACCTCTTGCTACATATTTTTCTGTTTTAACTGATTTTCTACCATGCATTCAAACTTTTCTGTCTGTTAAACACTTCTTCAGTCTCTACTGGATGTTCAGCTCTCTCTTTTGCAAAATACTCTTTCCACTGGGAGTTTTGCATTGTCTCCTCCTGCTCCCACCCTTGTGTGGATTTCTATGTCTTGAGTGCTGGTGATGTTGCAACGCACTCACTTCTGCGCTTTCACTCTGCTCCATTAGCTTTCTGTGCCCCAGTAACTCGGAATTCTGATACTTTTTCAAATCTTTTCATATTTTTATCCCATCATATTTGAGAGAACTTTTTCAGGCATGTTCCAGGTTTTGTGACTTTAGATATCTGTTTGACCTCAGTCTTTTCTCCTGCTTCAGTACTGAAGGTCAATCTTAGCCATTATTCTGCATCCTTTGGAATTCTTGTTCAAAACCACTACCTCTTGCTACATATTTTTCTGTTTTAACTGGTTTTCTACCATGCATTCAAACTTTTCTGTCTATTAAACACTTCTTCAGTCTCTACTGGATGTTCAGCTCTCTCTTTTGCAAAATACTCTTTCCACTGGGAGTTTTGCATTGTCTCCTCCTGCTCCCATCCTTGTTTGGATTTCTGTGTCTTGTGTGCTGGCGGTGTTGCAACGCACTCACTTCTGCGCTTTCACTCTGCTCCATTAGCTTTCTGTGCCCCAATAACTCGGGATTCTGATACTTTTCAAATCTTTTCATATTTTTCTCCCATCATATTTGAGAGAACTTCTTCAGGCATGTTCCAGGCTTTATGACTTTAGATATCTGTTTGACCTCAGTCTTTTCTCCTGCTTCAGTACTGAAGGTCAATCTTAGCCATTATTCTGCATCCTTTGGAATTCTTGTTCAAAACCACTACCCCTGCTACATATTTTTCTGTTTTAACTGATTTTCTACCATGCATTCAAACTTTTCTGTCTATTAAACACTACTTTAGTCTCCACTGGATGTTCAGCTCTCTCTTTTGCAAAATACTCATCATTTATTTAAAGAACAATATAAAAATTCAAAATGACATTGCTACTCTTGAGCGGGTTGGGTGAAACATCGATGAGTCCATTGATATCCCCCCCCCCCCCCCCATCTCTCTGTTCCTTCCGTGTGCACGCTTCTGGCCTTTGCTCACTGTCTTCACCTACAATTAATGAGAATCTTGAAATGGAACGAACGAGCTCTTTGCAGAATTTGTGTAAAATTTTAGTACTTTTGCAATTAATAGTGTACTCTTAAAATATTTTCCTTTATTGTCAAAATGACCATCTGGTTGAGCAAATGCTATTAAATGGCTGCTACATGTTTGGTATTCATTCAGTGTTTGACATTTTGCTTCTATACAAATCTAAAATTAAAATTTCAACTGACTCATCAGGCTCAACTGTTAATATCTGTGTGGCATATTCTGTAGAGGTTTGGGGAATGTGTATTTTGAGAGTTACAATGTGGAATACAGTGTGGAGAAATGTGAGGTTATCCACTTTGGCAGGAAAAAGAGAAATATAGCGCATTTCTTAAACGGTGAGAGGCTGGGAAGTGTTGAACTTCAAAGGGACTTGGGTGTCCTTTTTCATGAGTCACTGAAAGCTAATATGCAGATACAGCAAGCAATAAAGAAGGCAAATGGTATGTTGGCCTTCACTCCTAATACTCAAAGCCTCTTGTAATAAAGATGCCGAACTACAATTATATAGAGCCTTGCTGAGACCACACCTGGAGTATTGTGTGCAGTTTTGCTCTCCTTACCCAAGGAAAGATATATTTGCCATAGAGGCAGGTGCAATGAAAGTTCACTAAATTAATTCCTGGGATGGAGGGATTGTCATATGAGGAAAGAATAAATAGACTGGGCCTTTAGTCTCTGGAGTTTAGAGGAATGAGAGGTGATTTCATTCAAACATAGAAAATTCGTACAGGACGCAACAGGGTAGATGCAGGGAAGCAAATTTCCCTTGGCTGGGGAGCCGAGAACCAGGGGGCACCATCTCAGAATAAGGGGGAAGGCCATTTAGGACTGAGGAGGAGGAATTTCTTCGCTTGGAGGGTGGTGAACCTTTGGCGTTCTCTGCCCCAGAGACTGTGGAGGCTCAGTCACTAAGTAAGTTCAAGATTGCGATGGATAGATTTCTACATATTAAAAATATCAAGGGATATGGGGGTAGTGCAAGAAAATGTTGTTGAAGTAGATCAGCCATGATCTCATTGAATGGTGGAGTAAGCTCAAAGGGCTAAATGGCCTACTCCTCCTATTTCTCATGTTCTTACGAGTTAACCAACACAAAAAAACCTTACTTTTAATGCTTATAAGGTGCTTTCCTGAGCTTTAGGAAAATTCTTTAATGGGATGTACATGCCTCAAATATTTTGCAGCTGGAATAGAATGTTATCTGTAGCAGTTCACTCTTGTAAGGTGACAAATTGGCATACCAGTGCACTTTGCTACTCAGCAGTGAAATATATGTTTGCCCTTACCATTGTCTGTAGGCAAGCTCATAATCACAGGCATACTGGTTAGGAGGGAGTGGCGATTGAAAGGAGGTGTGATGCATTTTACATTTTACCTTTAAAGGTATTGGGCACCTTCTGATGTCTATCTTAGTTTACCTGCTAAAACTCTATTCCATGCTTTTGTTACTTCCAGACTTGACTATTCCACTGCTTTCCTAGCTAGCCCTCCACTTCACATATACTTCACCCCATCCAAATCTCTGCATCTGTTGCACCATGTTGCACTCGCCCATCAGCCCTGTGCTTGCTGACATATGTTGGCTCCTGGTCTTGCAAAGTCTTGATTTTTAAACTTCTTGTTGTTTTCAGATCCCTCCATGGCCTTACCTCTCCCTATCTCTGTAACCACTTCCAGCTTTGCGACTCTCCAATTCTGGCCTACTGTGCACCTGTGATTTTAATCACTGCTCTGTTGGCAACCATGAGGCCCAAAGCAGTGAAATTCCATCCCTAAGCTCTTCTCTTTCATTCTTGAAACCCCTCCATAAAACCTACCTCTGTGGCACCTTCTTAAATGGCTCAATGTTGAATTTTGTTTGATAACATTCCTGTGTAGCACCTTGGGATGTTAAAGGCATTGTATAAATGCAAACTCTTGTTTTCTGATTGCAAGTAGCATTGGGAGGAACATATAACCCCTTGGGTGCTTGATGTTGGGACATAAGTTGGAAGCAATAGCTAATTTTTAAACTGGAGACAAAGAGGGTCATTTTTGCCATAGCATTTAAAATGTGCTCATTCAGCTCTATTCTCTTTTATTTTCCACCAATTTTCTCTTTTTAAGGCATTACCCCTCTGCTTGGGGTATGGTTACACATGTCAGTTATCTTCAGTTTTCTTACCTGTATGGCCATTATTCATATGCAAGCCTTTTACTATGAGTGAAAAGTGAACCATTCCAACCAGATTAGGTTGTGCCCATTCCCAGTACATAAATACTTCACAGCAAAGCGATCAGAACTTCAAATAGCCTTTGTGATTTAAATATTAAACATAGAATCTAGTCTACCTGTTCAGGTGGATGCAAAATAACCTATGGTAGTATTTGAAGAAGGTTAATTTTGTGTCCTGGCGAACATTGCTCCAATTCTGTTTGGGGAACAGTGCTGTGTGTGCATTGGCTGACCTATTATCGTACAGAATGGTTTAAGTGACTACACTTAATTGCATGTGAAAGTTGCTATATGATCACAAATTTGTTCGTTCTTAATACAATTCTCTTATTTTAAGGCGCCTTATTTTCAGCAATGATGTGTATAAAGATGCGTATGTGAACAGGAAAACCCACCATTGCACAATGCTAACTCTTCTGTTGACGTGTTACCTCTGAGTGGAATTTATATATTGCATTATTGCAATCTCATTGCCCCAAAGCGTGGAACGAATTACCTTTTGAAGCAGAATCACTGTTAACTAGGCAAATGTTGCAATTGCTTTGAACATAATAAGATCCTGCAAATGGCAACTGAAATAAATGACCAGTTCTTCTAGATTTGTGATGTTTTTGAGGGGAATTTTGGTCAGGACACTGGGAAAACTTTGAATCGTATTATTTAACAGTTGTGTTCAGCTGGGCTACCTGTAATGGTTTCAGCTTTCTTCTAAAAGATGACAATTCCTCAAAACTGCACTGAGGAAGCAGCAAAGGTAAGGTTCTTGTGTCCTGGTGTGGGGCTTGAACACATTAACTTCTGACTTGAGCAAGGATGCTACTAACTGAGCCAAGCTGCCACTTGGGTACAAGGTAGATAATACGACAGAGGAATTCTCAATTCTCCTTTGAGTCATTTGTTTGTATGGTAGTGGTGTCTGTCATGTTGCTGTTCTGTAGGTAACATTCTTTTCAGTCTCTTTCATATTTCCCAAAGGTCAGTCTTGCCAATAGATGCCTTGTACTTTTTTTTAGCATGTAGAGTCAAAATGATCTCAAAACCCCTGGTTCCAGTGCTTTTTTTTTGTCACAAGTATTCTGGTTGAACCAACCATCCTCAGTCTGTACTCGCCTAGGGCTTAAAATCATACATGTTCCATTAGAGGATCCTTCTAGTTGTTATCACCTTTCTTTATCTGTTACCTTTCTCCAGGCTTAACTCTGAAGACTGGAAAACTTGTCTCCGCCTTGACTGTGGGTACAGTAGGAAATAGTGATGTAAGGAATATTACTCTTAAGCACTCAGTAGCTATATACCAGTAGTGAACTTTCAGAATTGAGTGCTAAGTGAAATAATAAGTTTCACAGATGGTAATTTTCCAGGTTTATTTGGAAGACATTTATTAGGTTTTGGAATTAAGTCAATACAGGGTCGCTAGCTGTGACAGATTCTGTATCATTTTGTTCAAAGATGGTGGTAGCATTTGTTTTGTCCAGCATTCAATTGTTTTACAGATTATTTCCTGAGGTCTTTGTATTAGCGGTTGTCATGGCTACTTGGATTCTGGAATATACTGGAGTGGTTCTCGAGCCTAGACCAGTTCTCGAGCCTGAAGCACAGGCTGAGAAATTTATTCGTTGACAGATCTCTTGCATTAACACCACCCTGACTGAATTCTATATGACTGCTTAGGATCTTGTGTTTTTCTGTTTAGTTCCCCTCTTCCAGTATCCATACACCCATATTTACTACTCTTTTATAGATTAATAACTAATTATTTTGTTCAGTAATTGACTGTGTTGAGTGCTGCCCGATGTTGGTTTCAAGATTGTGCAGGTGAGAAAACCTCTGGCTGTTTGTCTCTAAAATGGGGACATCCCAACCATTCAAAAAAAAATTGTCACCTGCGGCTTCAGACTTGGCTTACTGTGAGTGTGTTTGCTTGACTGGTCTCTCTCTACCTGTGGAACCTTGCAATGACTGCTTCCATCAGAAGGCATGTCAGCTGGGTTTTCTGCGCATCTTTTGCCATTTGAGGAAGATTCTAATTTAGATTATTTGACTTTTCAATGTCAGAGGAGGAAGATGTGCCTTAGGTACTCAATAACACCACCTTGAGCGGATCCTATTGACTTGAGTGTCAAAATAATTTAGGTGTAACTGTCCTCTCTACACCCTGTAACATGGCTTCAGTTCTGTCCTCTGGAACTATCCTCTGGAACTACCTTTCTTGACTTCTGCACATTGTTGCCACTTACCCTGCCTTTAAAAAAACCTCAAGACCTATCTGTTAGAGCATGCTGTTGTTCACCTCCTCTAATGCTTTTTGTATAGCCTATTTTTCCCTGCAAAGCATGCCTCAGGATTTTCTGTTTGAAAGGTTTTATAATGAAATCGTTATGAGTTGAGTTCAGATGACACAAAAGTGTGGCTATATCAAAGTTGTCAACTATTCCTGATGGCAGAATAGCAAATCCCATCGAGTGATGCCTGTGACGAGCTGAGATTCTGCATTGGTAACTCTGGATTAGCCGAACTTGTCTAATCTTGTCATAAGACTGCGCCAACCAATCAGCAGAGTTGGACCACACGAGTGGGAAATGGTGGTGTGCTGGGCAAGCCCTCATTTGACATTGAGATCTCCCTGTGAAAGAAGGTGTAAAACCTGAGAGTATGGCTAAACCTGTGAGAAAGTTATAAGCATTGTTGATCGGAGAGAAGGTGAAGTTGTTACAGCAAGTGGAAAACCGTGATGTAAAGCAGAAGGTGGACATCGTAAAGGAATGGGAGATTCTACCATCAAGTTTGGCCACCATTATGAAATACAAGACGAACATCTTGGAACAGTTTGGCAAATGCATTCTCTCCAGCCAGGAAGAGGATGAGATAGCTGCCTATCCCAATGTTGAAGCTCTGCTAAAAGATTCAAGGCAGCATAAACAGAGAATGTTCCCATTTCTCGGGTTATCAAGGCCATCAATAAGAAGTAGGGGATCAATCCAACTGTGTTAGAGGCCATGTTCATGATGAAAAAGGCATGGAAGATGGTGATGGAAGCCACAATTGCCAATGTTTCCACTATGCTGAGTTCAAATAGGTTACTGTTACACAAGACGTCGTGAATAAGGAGGAGCAGCGTGAGGTCAACTAAGAAACTTGTCACTTGTCTGCGAGAGGCCAGCATGGAAATTCCAGCAGGGACACATGTGGAAACTTAAGTGGAGGTGCGCGATGTCATACGATGCACAATGGAACTGACAGATGATGTCATCATGGATGCCGTACGTTCTTCAACCGAGGAGGCTGATGATCCTGAAGAGTCTGAATGCCCACCCACTTGTCCATCCTTTCCCCTAGCCCGTGCAGCAAAGACTGTAGAGATGCTCCGGGAGTTCATGTTGCAGCATGAAAGCACATTTGACTGCACTGAAGACATGGCATTCAGAATTGGAAAACAGTGTGCTAACCAAAAAAAAATTAGAGATTTTCCAGAGCTAACTCATGGCCCTTAGTAATAGAAAGCTATCTTTTGCAAGGTCAGGTCATTTTAAGGTGTGAACAAATTAAATAGACGTCTTCACAAATTTACTGCTTTACTGTGTTTTCATTTGGTATTTTGAAGCTTTTTTTTTTGGCAGAGCCTGGGCTTGGAAGAATATTGGGTTACCCAGAGATGCATTCATGTGGGAATGGTGGCCCCCTTGGCCATTATGAAGCTTCGCTTAACACTAATTTGGAGGTGGATACCCTGGGATTCATCTCATCCAGATTTAACTGTACATAAATGTAAATTGTTGTATAAAAATGAAAGACTGGATTAGATTCATGGGCTGGATTGCCAATGCTTGTGGACCTTAGTTTGGGCACCTTGCTACTGAGAAAGTTTGTTCTGATCAGGAAATTAATGGTTTTATTTTGACTGAAAACAAATTGATTCCTTCTGAGAGCAGTGTTGGAATTCAGGCTCTTGAGTTGATATCCAAAATACTTGAAGGCCTCCTCATCACAAGTTCTTGAAGCTCAGCCTTTAGAGAGTAACTTGCTAGTGATTATGTTTGATCTCTGCTCTGTTTCCATGAAGGTTTTACAAATACTGAAGCCTTCCTATGATTACAACACTTGCATATTTACCTTATTAACTTCTTCAAGTTCTTTGGTTGGCACTGGGAAAGTCTGCAGTGCATTTACTGCCCACTAAGATTTGTAACAGAGGCACTTTATATCTCTGTTCAGCATCACAGGAGGCCATCAAATGGATAGCTAAACTGGACATCCCATTATAAGATTTACCCATCATGTGAAAGTCGTAGTCATCTATTTTCTTAGAGTTCTTTGAGCTGATGAGCATTCAACTTTGTTATACACCAGATAGCTTTCCACCAATGGGCAGAGAGGAGCCCAAAGGCACTTGGTACTGTGCCTTTGTCTGATAGCGTGGCTCTTGAGAGTAGTAGGTTACTCAGTGGAATACGTTTCCCTTCAAAGGAGCAATTCTCTTGGTGTACATAAACTTTTCCATTTTAAGGGCTTACACAGTTTGTCAGCCTTTTAAGTGTGTGGTACCAGATGCTGAGTTTGGTACTTTGGGCATAGATGCTTTTATGATCTTTCTTTGTAATTTGTGAAGTCTTGCATTGAGCTCCATCAAAGTTGAATGTAAGAACACAAAAAATTGGAGCAGAAGTGGGCCATAGGTCAAGCCTTCTCTGCCTTTCAAATGGTCATGATCTTCAGCTTCAACTCTACTTTCTAGCCCCTCCCCATATCTCTTAATTCCTTGAGAGACCAAAAATCTGTGCCTCAGCCTTGAATATACATGACTGAATAGAGAATTACTAATATTCACAACCCTTTGAGTGAAGAAGCTTCCCCTCATCTTGGTTCTAAATGATGGACCACTTCCCTGAGGCTGTGCCCCTGTGTCCTAGATTCCCTGGCGAGTGGAAACAACCTCTGTGTCTCCCCTGTCAAGTTCTCCAGGATCACCTATGTTTCAATGATATCACCCCTCATTCTCCCAAACTCCAGAGAATGTAGGCCCAATTTACTTAATCCTTCATCGTATGACAGCGCTCTCCTCCCAAGAACCAATCTACTGAACCTTCACTGTACAGCCTCCCAAATTAGTTGGCCCTTCCTTAGATGTAGAGACTAAAACTGTGTGCAGTCCTCTGGATTTTTTCTCACTGAGCAATTGTAGCAAGGTCTCCTTGTCCTTTAACTTCAACCCCTTGCAATAAACACCAACATGCCATTTGCTTTCCCAATTGCTTGCTGAACCTGCATGCTAACTTTGTGTTCTTTGTATGAGTACACCCAAGTGTCTCTCAATATCGATATTTACAAGCTTCACGCCTTTTAAAAATATTATACTTTTCTATTCTTATTACCAAAGTGAATAACCTCACACTGCCAAAATTATACTCCCGCCTTGTTGCCCAGTCAATTAATCTATCTGTATTGCTTTGCAGCTTCTTTGTCATCTCCTCATGGTTTACATTTCCACCTTGCTTTGTATCATGGGCAAATCTGGATCATTATTCTCAGCCTCTTCATCGAAGTCATTAATATAGATTGTAAATAAGTTGAGGGCCCAGCACTAATCCTTGTGACCCTCCACTAGTTGCAGCCTGCTAACTTAAAAATGCCCCATTTATCCCTACTTGGCTTCTGGTCTGTTAACCAACTATCCATCTGTGCTCATATATTATCCCCTACTCCGTGAACCTTTACCTTACCTATTAACTTGTTGTATAGCACCTTATCAGGTGCCTTTTTAAAGTCTAAGTATACTACATTGACCAGCTCCCCTTCAGTTAATCTACTAATTACCACCTCAAAAAGCTCTAAATGTCAAACATAATTTCTCTTTTAGAAAAATATGTTAATAATTGTTTTATCATACTATGCTTTTCCAAGTACATTGTTAGAACTTAATGGATACCTGCATTTTCCTGATGACTGATGTCAGGTTAACTGGCCTGTCGTTCCCTGTTTTCTTGCTCCTTCCTTTTTGGAGTTGCAGTGTTACATTTGCTAACTTCCAATCTGCTGGGATTGTTCTTGAATTTAAGGAACTTTAGAAAATCATAACCAGTCCATCCACTATCTCTGCAGCTACCTCTTTTAGAACACTTGAATGGAGGCCATTGTGCCCTGGGAATTTGTCGGCTTTTCCTCCCTTAAGTTTTTCTGATTCTTTTCCTTTGATATTAATTGCTTTAAGTTCCTTCCTCATATTAGCCTCTTGGTTACCCTCTATTTCTGTTAAGTAATTTGTGTCTTCTGCTGTGAATGCAGATACCAAATATTTTTTCAATGAGATTCACATGGGAGCCTTTTCATCCTGCTTTTAGTTTATGGAGAATCATCTGATAAAATTTATTACTGCTGCCTAAAAAATCAGTACCCCAAGACCACAGTGCTGATGTTTGATCTTGTTTTGTTAAGCCTTGTGTTCTCGTGTCATGATTTTTGGGTTATAATAATTTCTGTCCTAGATTTCAGCATGTGACATGAATGCCACAGTGTCAAAATGTGTGTTATGGTATGTTCTTAGGGCTGTTTTGGGACTAATCTGTAGAAGCTGAGAAGTAGTTTCCTTTAGGACATAAGGAAATGTGACTGAGAGGATGGTTGATTTTTGCTTACCAAAGAAGTTTGCGAAGTTACGGCTCTGTTGTGTTGCAATGAGTACATCCACTATGTGTCAATAAACTAATGGACTCACTGTAACATCATAGTAACTTACATGATAAACTAGGGGCAACTTTTTTATCCTTGTCTTGATATGCCAGATGTGACCATAGCTTATTTGTTTTATTTGCCAGTGACGCAGAATATCCGCGCTCTTGTTTTTTACTGGAATATCCAAATGCACAAGCAGACTTCTGAGATAGTTCAGACCGACTTGTCAGTTTTCAAACAGAGGGCTCAAATAGCAATTTAGCAAGACTGCTGAGATTCTGCTATGGGCAACAGTTGAACTGGAGAGTTAAACCTCTGTCTTAAGTTCAATGCATTTATTTATGCCTTTCCACAGTTTCCTCTGATGTTTGAAACTATTTGTAGGATTCAATTAGAGGAGACTACAATTGTCTTTGTAATCCTGAAATGGCCTTATCAGACTTGGTTATTGAACCTGTTAGAATTAAGAGTTGATTAACTCATTAATGCCTTGCAGCATTAGCATCAATTATCATTGCCATTCCACTGCTCCTTGACAATTTTTCTTTTAACAGAGCATCCTAACAATGGAAAAATCTCTTCTTTTGGTTGTTGATACTATGTCAACATGGGATGTACACACATGAAGTGGTTAGTACCTGTCTAACAAATATAGGCCTGTCTGTAGAGTTTATGTTCTATGAGTTGTCTAAAGTAGGCTGGAAAAATAGATTAAGGGGAAGGTCAGTGGATGAGCAGTAGCAGACATTTAAGCAGATATTGCATAACGCTCAGCAAAAAATTATTCTGGTCAAAAAGAAGGATGAATTGCCCGTGGTTAACAAAAGTAGTCAAGGAGAGTATCCAGTCAAAAACTAAGGCATACAAAGCGGCGAAAACTACTTCTAGGCCAGAGGATTGGGAATTTTTTAGGAACCAGCAGCAAATGACTAAAAAGCTAATAGAGGGAGAAAATTGATTATGAAAGTTAATTGGCAAGAAATATAAAAACAAATAGCAAAAGCTTCTGTGGGTATGTGAAAAGAAAGAGTGGCTAAAGTGAGCGTGGGACCCTTGGAAGATGTGACTGGAGAATTGATAATGAGGAACAAGGAAATGGCAGATAATTTAGACAAATATTTTACATTGGTCTTCATGGTGGAGGACACTATAAACACCCCAAAGATATCAGATAAGCCAGGAGCTAATGGGAGGAAAGATCTTGTAAAAGTCTCTATCACGAAGGACAAAGTATTTGGCAAACTAATGGGACTGAAGGCAGACAAATCGCCAGGACCTGATGGCCTGCATCCAAGGGTTTTAAAGGAAGTGGCTGCAGAGATAGTGGAGGCATTGGTCAAAATATTCCAGAACTCATTAGATTCCAGGAGGGTCCCAGTGGATTGGAAAACCACTCACATGATGCGCCTGTTCAAGAAGGGAGGGAGGCAAAAAGCAGGAAACCATAGGCCAGTCAGCCTAACATCTGTCATTGGGAAAATGCTAGAGCCCATTATTAAGGAAGAACTAACAGGGCCTTTAGAAAAGCTTAACACAATCAAACAGAGTCACAACATGCTTTTGTAAAAGGGAAATCCTGTTTGACAAATTTGCTTGAGTTCTTTGAGAATATAACAAGCAGAGTTGATAAAGGGGAACCGGTAGCTGTGTATTTGGATTTCCAGAAGGCATTTGATAAGGTGCCACATGAAAGGTTATTGCACAAGATAGGAGCTCACTGTATTGGGGGTAATGTATTAGCATGGATTGAAGAATGGTTAACACAGAAGACAGAGTCAGGATTAATGGGTCTTTTTCAGGTCGGAAAGATGTAACTAGCGGAGTACCACAAGGATCTGTCCTAGGGTCTCAATTATTTACTATCTATATTAATGATTTGGAAGAGGGGGCAGAGTGTAATATATCCAAATTTGCTTATGATACAAAAATAGATGGGAGGGCATGTTGTGATGAGGACATAAGGAACTTGCAAGGGGATATAGATAGGCTGAATGAGTGGGCGAATACTTCGTTGATGGAGTTTAATGTAGAAAAGTGTGAGGTCATGCACTTTGGCAAGAAGAATCAAAATGGAGAGAGACTCCAAATAAGTGCAACACAGGGAATTGGGTGTTCTTGTGCATGAAACAAAAAGTTAGCATGCAAGTGCAGCAAGTATTTAAGAAGGCAAATGGAATTTTGGCCTGTGTTGCTAACGGGTTGGAGTTTAATAATAGGGAAGTCTTGTTACAACCGTACAGGGTGTTGGTGAGGCTGCACCTGGAGCACTGTGGTCCCCGCATTCAAGAAAGGATATATTGGCATTGGAGACAGTTCAAAAGAGATTCACTAGGCTGATTCCTGGGGTGAAAGGGTTGACTTATCAAGAATGGCTAAACAGGTTAGGCCTTTATTCATTGGAGTTTAGAAGAATGAGGGGTGATCTTCTTGAAATGTACAAGATTCTGAGGGTGGTTGACAGGGTAGACGTTGAGAAGATGTTTCCACTAGTGGGGGAAATCTTGAACTGGGGGAATAGTTACAGAATAAGGGGACACTCATTTAAAACTGAGATGCAAAGGAATTTCTTCTGAGGGTAGTTAATGTTTGGAATTCTCTACCCCAGAGAGTTGTGGAAGCTAGATCACAAAGTATTTAAAGAGGAGGTAGATAGGTTTTTGAAATATCAGTGATGAGAGCTGAGGAGCTGGCACGAAAGAGTTGATGATGCCTGGGGCAGATCAGCCATGATCATATTGAATGGTGGGGCAGGCTTCAGGGGCCAAATGGCCTATTCCTATTTCTCATGTTCTAAGTTTCTCCTGTGACTCAGGTCTGAATAAAGTGATTATTGCAGATAATTTTGTGTTGGAGAAAGTGTTTCTGTAAGTTATATAATTGAATGCATATTAGCACTTTAAAAAATTGGTCTAACCATATGTTTGGATGTCTGTTGCTTATGTTACAAATTTATGGTTTGAGAAGTTGTTTTACTGTTCGAACACTCAAGAATGTTTAACAAAAAGTGGCTTAGTAATTGAATTGTAACCATGAAGCAATCTTCACTTAAATGGATGAGTAAATGGCGCTGTGTTGATTCATTTGGTTTGAAACCTCAGTTGTGAATAGTGATTGTTATGTCTCAAGCTGGGTAGTATTTGGATACAGAATTCTGCAGGAGATCACCACATTTTTGGAATAAAACATAAATGTCAAAATGTTGGTCTTCAGTTTGTTCTCTGGACAGTTGCCTAACCAAATGATGCTGCAGCTCAGCTTAATTATTTCCTGGCAAATGGCTGTAGTCAGTGTAAATCAAACTCTAGCCTGCTTTCTTGTCTTTGTTCAGCTTTCTGGCGAGCTCCCTCCTGCTCCATATAAGCATTCAAAATGTGAAAATACCAAACTTGAGTAGGAATTTGTTTGGCTGTCACATTTAGTGTACTGGTGTTAATGTAAATTGAATAAACCTACTTTGTCCACTTGTGAAGTGTGTGTATGTGTATAAGTATGCTAATCTTCCTGTTTCACTGAACTGAAACCATCTTTGTGTTATGTAGCTCCTTCTATTCTAAGTATGATGTTTGTCTGGTGTTATAGGCTCCATCCTATTTGCATTTTGGAGCAAACTGCAGTGTCACACAAAACCTGAGTGGTTGGCTCATGGTTTTTACATTACTGTCATTTATCAACCTTTCCATCCATTGTGGATGGTGCATTGCTAGTTGTGCTTTGTAACTTAGAAACAACAGAAATGCAGTTATTTCTGGCATTGTTAAATCTGCCTTGGTGTGAATGGGATGGGATGCTACAGTACCAGCAACCTCTTGCCTGTTTAATATGGTGATTGTTTAGCCAATATTGTCATGAAGTGTAGATAGAATATATTTGCTGCTTTATGGCTGGATTTCAGGGATCTCGCTGAGAATCAGAGTTGGCTTTGAACAATCATCACTTTCTGTTCAAATTATTCTTGTATGCCCTTCTGGTAAAACAAGCTTGAATCAAGCAAAGTTTTGATTGCAGAACAGAATGTCAGTTGGACCATTAACTTGATTTTAATGCTACAAGAGGCATGAATTTTGCGAATTCATATGAGACATCTCTTGCCCTTTCAAACATGTAACAGCCTCAACTAATGACATCTGACATGGTGCAAAGTAAAACTTGTTGGTGTGTTTTTAAACTTCATGTCAGAAGTGTTGCTTGTTAATTGTATCTGGAGCTTTACCAGAAATGGTCAGGGTTACAATTTTATTTAACTTAAATGTAAATTCTTGCTTTTCTTTTGATTTCAACACAAGATAATTTTTTTCTTTAATGTTTTACTTCTGCATTCCATTATTTGCTTCATATAATGATAGAAATTGGCATGCTTCCTTGAAATTAACTCACTCAAGCATTATTTAAATGCACTTTCTGAAATTTGGAAATCATGCAAACACCCAGACCCTTTCTATTTCATTTAACCTTTAGTAACATGAAAAATTCCATGTGAAAGTAGTTTTGTGATCAATTTAATCCTCCTTGTGACCCCTTGCATCCAGCAGTTTGTGGAGGCTACTTTGTGTGTGGCCAAGTAAATTAATTATGTTCCAATTGCTGTAAGATTTGGCTGATTACTTCCAGTTTTTCTTTTGTTAATGTATTCACTTTTGCCAAGAACTTTACTGTGCTGGTTTTACACATATAATTGACCTAAATAAGTTAATGTCATCACTTTGTTCCTACCTAGGCTTGTGAAGTTGAGAGAGCCAAAGTATTAAATGTGCATTTCATTTTTACGGAGCACTTCTACTAAATGCTTTGTGTTGTTGCAAATGAGCAGTTAACTAAAGGTGAACTTAATTAAACTAGTGTCAGTAAGGGATTTTCTTACAGAATGTTTCGGTGGACCCTCTGAATGCTTTAAAAGTCAGAAAAAGAGTTAATGGGATAGTCAGCTTTATTCTTTTAATAAAGATGGGGGAAAAAAAACACTGGCTGTTCAAGGTCTGCAAGGATAAATTTGCTTTTCCTGTGTATTCAGTGGGAGTATAACTGAATTGTTTTCTCAGTGCTCCAGAAATGGTACCCATACTTACTTGTCCCATTGGAAAAATTAGCAATATTAGCAGTTGGATCATGATTATTGAACAATTCTACTGTAATAGGTGTTTCTTTGGTTTGTGGATAATGAGCAGTATTCCTGGCTGTCTTTCAATTTATACATCATTGCTGTTTGCAAGTTTGATTCCAAAATATCCTTAATTTAGATGTAGTGACTCATTTCCTAGGTGCAATTTGCATCTGAATCCTGATTAAATTATCCAATGGATGTAACAAATTTAAGTGGTGGCAGGCAGGAAGACTGCCATATACTTTGAGCGCAGTAAAGATTTTAATATTGGGTGTATAAGATGACGGTCCTAGGCTCAGTTAAACTTTAAAAAAAATCTTGTTACACAAGTACATTTTAGATCTTGCCCCTCTTGAGAGTGTGTTTTGCTGGGGGATGGAAGCTAATTGTGGTGATCAATTGAAAAATGTCAAACAATTCATGTACTGGCACATTATTACATCCTATTAGTTTAAGTGCTTTTTAAAGCGTTACTATTAATATGCTAAATAAGCTAGTGACAGCACTGCTATTGGCCCATCTGGTTTCTTTTTCAGAGATGCACTGATTACATATCAACACTTACGGCTGGCTGGAAGTATATGTTTGGCAGCCCTTCCAAATTCTCTTCAGTCTCTCAGAATTGAAGATTCATCTCCTTCATTGTTGTGAGCAACATGAGAGAAACAGTTTCAAGGTCGGCCTTGCTGTATCTTGTCACAGGTTTTTCTTTCCCAACCTTTTCCCGAATCAGTGCAGCTGCTTTCACGGCCAATCTGGAATGCACTCTGCGCACGCGAATGACCTCAGTAGTATGATGCATTCTTAGTATCCAATCCTACCCATTGAGGCCTCACACTTCTGTATGTTTTAGAAAGCACTTTGTTAATGGAGGGAGTACATTGGATGTGAGAAAACATACTCAGTTTAAACAATCAAAATTTGGCTGAAAACTAGTAACATTATCTTTCTCATTCTTCTTGCTCAATGGCTTCACAGAAATCTCAGTTCACACTACTGATGATCCATCACTTGTGTTGCATATGATCCAGTCTGCACTGTCCCTTCACATCAAACAATTATTTTCCTTTAAATATTTCTTGACTCTACCTGCCAACAACTCTTAACATGCATACTGAATCCAACAAATGGTTCCTTTTTCATCTTAGATTTCCCATTCTCCTTTCTGTGCTCTCCTGCCTTTCAATTGCATCAATGTTGTGTCTTTCTATCTTATGAAACGCAGATACGTCGAGACTTTGGTCCTTCTGCTTGCATTCACCCTCTGCTGAAAGCAAGCTACCTTGTCTCCACATCTTCCTCTCTTAATTCTTTCCTAGGCCTTCATTACTCCAGAGTTTCATGCCTGTAGTTTATGCCCGTGTGGGTTCTTCACTGAACATCTGCCGTGCAACTGATGACATGAAACAGTGATTGAGGATGCTCAACTCCAACCTTTATAATGACACTGGGAAACACTAGTTAAATGTCATATAAGACATTATGATCAGATCTAGGATTATATCCAATGAGAGTTGCCAACTCTGTAGAACTATGAAATTAATGCAGAATATTGCCAGCAGCTTTGTTTCAAGGGTGAGTGACCTGTATTGTGGCATTGAAGCACACTTGATTTATTTTACAAGGTTTCCTTCTGGAGCAAGCATACTAGTAAAGTAACAATGCCACTGCTATTGGAATAACCTCTGTAAAGTGGTGGTGGGGGTGTTCCCTGAAATGGTTGGTAGCAAATAAAGCAGCTACACTGAAGGCCTTTAAATGGAACGTGCATCCTTTTGGATCTTGCCACCGAATCTCACTCGCACTGTTATTTAACCCTGCTTTGTAGACGGGGTCAGTGGCTGCAAGACAATTCTATTGCTGAACTGTGAATATTACAGAGCAGGAAAATCACGAGTTTCATACTCGATTTGTACTGAGAAGGAATGAATATTGTAAAAAGATGAAGCTGCTTTTTTTTTACTGTTTTTTATAAGTATAATAAATGTAAGCCCTTCCAAAGTAAGCAATTACTCTTGCAGCATGTTTCATAACAATCTGTGTCATGTCATATGGAGGTCATGTCAACAAAGGTTATTCTTATACGCAAATGCTGAAAGAGTTGGTTACTATTAGTGCAATTAGTTTTAATTGCAGTAATTATGTGAATTAGGTGGCTCATGATATCCAGCTGTGACAAACGTTGTTACTGTGGTAAATAACACATTGCAGTGCTTTTTCTCAGCTGAATAAAAACATTTTTGATATCTTCATGCACAGGAATGTGGCGACTGATTTTTATGCAGTTTGAATTAGTAAATGTAGACAAATTGGTTTATTCTGGGACTTGGGTAGGTATACAACAGGATAATTTAAAAAGTGACATCCCAAGTATATTTTCTGTAAATATATATAAAAGCAAAGAACTGCAGATGCTGGAAATCCAAAACATAAACAAAAACAGAAATACCTGGAAAAACTCAGCAGGTCTGGCAGCATCGGTGGAGAAGAACACAGTTGACGTTTCGAGTCCTCATGACCCTTCAGCAGTTTTGTTGAAGGGTCATGAGGACTCGAAACGTCAATTATATTTTTTCTACATGTGTAAATACAGATCCAAATAAAACACCGTCTCTCATCTTCTGTGGATAATCCATTCTTCCCTGGACTATTTCTTTTTTTGGAAACTGAATTACAGATTTGTGCTGTGTGCTTTGCATCCATTTTTGCCAACTGCCATTACTTTAGCAATGTGGTTTTTGTCAGTACGTTTAGTGTAAATGCACCATGGTGCAAAAATTGCAAGAGGTTTGACAGTAAATGACACGAGAATGAAAACAAAGATTAAAGGGTGGCCAAATAGAGCCAAAGAGAAAAAGTTTTGAAAGCTCTGAGGGAGCTGTCATGGTGGAGGTTTTTCGAGTACAGAAAATACTGCCAATAGTTTAACAGATTGAGAAGCTCAGTCTAACGCTTGAGTCGAGTGAAGAGTAATTTGCAAAGTAAAGGGAGGAATGCTAATTAAAGTATTGAAGTTGAATTGCAAGGTAATGTATGGTTGAATAGGGGTTTTTGATCCAATGAAGGGAAGGAAACAGGACATAAAATTAAGCAGCATGCCAAGGTTCTGTATGAAGTGTCAGCCCTGGGACAGTTAATGGAGTCCAGATGAGTGTGTCGCAGCTTGTGGGAGCAGAAGATGATGGCTTTGGCTTTGCTAAAAATTGAGAAAATGTTGGTTCTTCCGGATTTTCATGGTGGAAGTGAAGTTGGTGAGTGCAATAACAGCCTTCAGGTTGATTAGTGAAGTGGAGTTGATGATGACATATATATGTATGAAGAGAGTAATGGAATTTATCTCTTGACCCCAGGAGTTTGTCGGTCAGTTATACTGCATCTGTAAGAGGTAATCTGAAGTCTCGTAAATGTGATTTCTCTTTTTTTTTGTACCTAAGATCGCGAAAGTAGCAAAGACTGAACTTTTTCCTGTCAGCCTTAAGAGTAACAAGCTGATGGTTTTCCTAAACAGGATATGGAATGAACAATAAGATAAAAGCAAAAAACTGCGGGTGCTGGAAATCCAAAACAAAAACAAAAATACCTGGAAAAACTCAGCAGGTCTGGCAGCATCTGCGGAGAGGAACACAGTTAATGTTTCGAGTCCAAATGACCCTTCAACAGAACTAAGTAAAAATAGAAGAGAGGTGAAAGAGAGGAGAGAAGAGTTCAGCTCTATTTCATATATTTCACCTCTCTTCTATTTTTACTTAGTTCTGTTGAAGGGTCATTCGGACTCGAAACGTTAATTGTGTTCCTCTCCGCAGATGCTGCCAGAGCTGCTGAGTTATTCCAGGTATTTTTGTTTTTGTTATGGAATGAACAAAGCATTTTAAGAATAAGATGTCAATAACGCGCAGCTTATTCTGACACAAAAAAACACGCTACTGCAGATGTTGGAAATCAAAAATAAAAACAGAAAATGCTGGAAATGCTCTGCATGTCTGGCATCATCTATTGGGAAAGAGAAAAACACAATTATCATTTCAGGCCTGAGGTGTAGGGAGGGGTGAGAGTCCCTTATGGAGTCTCACTTAGGTCCAGTGTACGGCCCCAAACCTAACAGGAATGAGTGACTATGACAAGTAATGTGTTAAAACAACAGTTTTATTGAATATTGAATAATGATTATAATATAACAATGATATGACAATTATAATTCATAATATATAAAGAGAAAAGTAAGTGAAAAGAAAGATAGATAACTTTGTTGAAAGGAGAAACACTATATAATATATATATATATATATAGTTTCCACGACAGCAGCCTAAATTGGTACATACATTACCAAGTTGCTGCGTAATCTACAGATGGACAGTATAGCCCATCACGCTGTTCCTGGCCCTTCCTCCCGTCTTCAGTGGTGATTATTCCGCTATGGCTGAAGCAGCATCCCTTTAAGCCAAATTTCTGGCTCCATCCCAACTTTCCTAAGTGTGGTGCAGACCTTTCCCAAAACGAGTCTTAGCACTTAACTAATTCTTCTCACAAGCACTGTAAGGCCATGCAGACTTCTCAGTATCCAAATTGTTTACGCATCTTTTGATGGTGTCTTCCCTTCTGTCATCCTTCCAAGTGTCATGTCCATCAATCAAGCTTCACCTTCTGATGACCATACTAGGTGACCACCATAAGATTACTCTATTTCCTGGTCTGTTGTCCAAGGTTCACTGAATGCAGTAAGAAAAGGGACTTCTGATAAACAAAAGAGAAATTATTTTAGTATTCTAGCTTGAAAAACAGAAAACAAAGATGCAGTCTAAATGCCAGCTGTGTATGGCCAGTATGAAAAAATAAGGTCTGGGAAAACAGGTCACTACTGATCATTATTGATTAATCAAAATACAATCATAGCTGGATTAAGATTAATGTCTACCAAGTGACTTTAAATATTCACTATAGGCTTAAAATCAAGACCAAATTAAAAATAAAATGCAAAAATACAACATTACAAAAATTAGTGGCTGCAGGTCTCAGGCATACATGAAAGGCCACAGAACTGAAATGTTAATATTGTGACTTGAGTCCCAATTACCTGCTTGTTGCGGGGTGACCGAGTTAGTACTTTAGATCGAGTAGCTCAGCAGACACATCTTAGTTGAAACACATTCTGTTTATTTACATGATATTCAGTTTTTGCTTCTACACCAAACTCTATCTAGGTACTTCTGCTGCTCCTTGCAGACTACAGACTTCCAACTGACCACAGAGTTAGCCCATGCTACTCTCCTATTGGCTACACAAGATCATGCGATATTCCATTATAACATCCTCCTTAAAGGTGTACTACACTTCAGATAAAACCATAGTTACCACATCCCTCTACTCGGAAGACACATTTTACATTTTCAATTACAATTTTTTCAAAATAGTGAATTATTTACACTGATAAGTAATTTACAAATTCAGTCTTTCTGGGGGCTTCCTTAGTCTCAGCTCTACGACTTCAGATGCTTTGTTAGGAACCTCCTTCTCTGGAATTATCTGAACATCAGATTCTTCGGGTACCTGCAAATCTTTTTTCTCAACTCTTGTAGATACACGAGGCAACTCAGACAAATCCGTACTAGGTTGAGTTCGCTCAACAGGAAACGTTGACTCAGTTGTGAACACTGATGGAATCATTTCTTGATGATTTGCCTGTCTCTTCCTCAAATGATTCACATGTCTCCATATGACTTGGCCTTCCACCATCACGTGGTAAGGTAGAGGTCCAGTCGCTGCATTTATTTCAACTGGTAACCACTTTGGTCCTTCTCCAAAGCTCTTCACATATACCGTCTCTCCCACAGTAAATTTCCTCTCATGACTGTGTCAGTCGTGTCCAGTTTTCTGACTTCCTTGACTCCTTTCCACTTTCCCACCTAAGCTTGGCCTTATTAAGCTCAATCTCGTCCTGAGATGGCGTTTCATTGATAATTCTGCAGGTGTGACACCTGTTGTTGTGTGAGAGGTGGCCCTATGATGAAAAAGAAAGCGTGCTAGCTTGGTTGCTAAGGAATCTCCAGTTAACTTTTACATGCCTGACTTGAACGCTTGAACTGCTTTTTCAGCCAGTCCGTTTGAAGAAGAGTGGCACGACAAAGTGTTCACATGAGTGATAACCATTGAGGCTGATAAACCGTTGAAACTCAGCACCCGTAAATGCCGTGCCATTATCAGATACTACCGCTTCTGGTAGTCCATTGATGGCAAAACTTTGATGTAGCTTCTCAATTGAAGCAGAAGACATTGGTGACTTCACCTCACATATGTCCATCTGTTTTGAGTGGGCATCAACAATGAACAGAAACATTGTTTCCATGAAAGGTCCCACATAATCAATGTGTAATCATACCCATGGTCTTCCTGGCCACTCCCAAGGATGTAACGGAGCTGTTGAAGGTAACTTGTGCAATTGCTGACACTGTATGCAATTTTTCATTAAGCTCTCTATTTCTCCATCCATTCCAGACCACCATGGGTAGTTGCGTGCAATGGCCTTCATTTGGGATATTCCTGAATGTGCACTATGTAGTTCAGTTAGCAATGACTTTGTTCTTTTTGGAGTAACTTGTGCTCCCCTCAATAAGGTTATTTCATGTCTTCCGTTGAAATTCGGTTGCATTTTGTCAGATACAGGCTCTTGTGACCAACCACGAAGCACTTGTTCTCGTACTTTGGATAAGGCTGGGTCTCGACTTGCCAGTCTCTGATTTGTTTAGCACATACTGGCGAGGAGTCTTAAGAAATTTAACAACAGAACTAGTTTTTCCACAAGAACGTGCTCATCATCATCTTGTAAAGGTAAACCACTCTGCATCAGCATTTGCAGTTTGACTTCCAGGCCCATGTACAACAGTATACTCATATGTTGCCAGGATCAACACATTGTTTGTGTTTGTGTCTTCATTCGATGAGCTTTCTTCTTTCTAACACTGACTTTATTCTCGGCCTTTTTGACTTCCTTATGGACCAGACTGCTCTCAGCTGCCAGTTCATCTTGAGTGAACTGGTTGAGTTTCCCAGAATTTCATCATTTGTCTGCTTCTTGGAAAATTCTATAACTTTTACCTCTAAAGTTTCTTTAGCTTCATGCTGCTAATTCTTTAGCTCCTCCATCTTTTTTTTGTATCTGTTTGTTGCCTCCTGGAAAATTAAGCATTGTTGGGTCTTCTCTGCCAGCTCATCCTTCATTTTACTCAGAAGTGCTGAACTTTTTCTGTTTCTCTTCATATTTTTCTAGAGGTACATACTTAGACAGGAAGGAAACTGGTAGTGTGTGAAGGTCTTTCAGCAGATTTGCACTCTTCTTTTGGAGGTTATTCACTTCAACTTGGACTCTGTCTTTCAGGATGGTCTTGGAGTTCCTTTTGCTGTTTTACTGTGCTTTGACTTGAAACATACTGCATTTCTTTAGGTTGTTGAATCCTTACTCACTCCCTGTCCAAAACATTTTTTGGAAAATGTTTTCAGCTTTCTTTTGGAACCTCATCGACCAATCAAGTTTGATTTCCCTCAGCCAGTTTAGTCCTAGTAGGATTGGTCCTCTGCCTCTCAATACCAACATTGGTAGTTTTGCTGATTGACTTCTGTAATGGACAGTAACTCTACTTAAGCCTCTGACTTGGATGTCTTCTCCCGTATATGTTATTAATTTGGCATTGGTTTCTTCTACATGTAGTTGATGATCTCCATTTTTCAGATATGGGAAGGTATGCTCGGCAATTAGTGTAGTGGAAGCACCTGTGTCCACCTCCATCCTAACAGGTCTGCCATTCACTTTTACTGTTACATATATTGGATCTGTTTTCCCTACCTTCAAATTAAATAACAAATAAATGTCTGAATTTGTTGCTTCAGACTCTTCTACACTGCAAACCTCACAGGATTTTCTCTTTTGTTTGAAAGTCTGCCTGATTCTTTCCTTGCGCTGTCTCATTGTGTGTCCGTTTCGATGACAATAAAAACATTTGATTTTTTAAAACTGCCAATTGTTACTAGTCTGCCAATTTCCACCTCTGTTGTCATTATTCCTTATTTTTGCTGCTGAGTCAATTCTTTTTATCTTTCTGCTGGCAGTGGCTGTTTCCCGCTTCTCGGCAGAGTCTTGCATTTTCGCACCCTTTTCGGCTGGGGCTTTTGCACAATGTGGAGGATGGTGCCATTTCGTGCTCCCTGTATGACTTTTGAATCCCTTACTGTGCTTTCCATGGCCAGTGCTGTCTCTAGCACCTTCTTAAAATCCAAATTTGTTTCGGACAGTAATCTCTTCTGAATCGTGTCCTCATTCACGCAGCACACTAAGCAATCTCTCAGCATATTGTTTAGAGCTGTACCAATATCACAATGTTCTGTTAACTGTTTCAAACTTACCACATAACAATCAACTGTCTCCCCAGGGGCTCTATTCCTTGAATTTAATTCTGAAATGTTGCATCATTACTGAGGGTTTTGGCTGGTAATGACCTTTCATGAAGTCCACCAACTTGTCAAAAGTCTTCAAATGTGGGGCATTGGGTGCCATCAAGCTTCAAATTAAGCCACAGGCTTTATTCCCACATGTCAATAAGAAAATCGCCCGCCTCTTTACCCGTAATCTTGTTCGCTTGGAAGTAGAATGTGAGGCGTTCAGTATAATGAGTCGAATCACCTGTGGCTGGATCGAATGGATCAGTTCTCCTGAATCGTGGCATTCTGTAAGGATCTTGCTTCGATAATTTGAATGGAAACTTCTACTTAGTCTGTGCAAGGTACAGCCGATTTCAGTTTTGATTTCCCCGTTAAGTGATTTTACTTCCGGCGTCAGTTTGTTGTTTCTTCACTTTTTTCATTGCTTTATCCCCATTTCCCCCTCGTTTTCTCTTTGCTATATCCTCATCACCAGTTTATTGTGACTTGAGTCCCAATTGCCTGCTTGTTGCGGGGTGACCGAGTTAGTACTTTAGATAGAGTAGTTCAGCAGATACATCTTTGGTGAAACACGTTCTGTTTATTTACATGATACCCAGCAGCTATTCATGTGTACTTCTACACCAAACTCTATCTACATACAAAACAGAATTACCTGGAAAAACTCAGCAGGTCTGGCAGCATTGGTGGAGAAGAAAAGAGTTGATGTTTCGAGTCCTCATGACCCTTCAACAGAACTAGGTGAATGGATTCACCTAGTTCTGCTGAAGGGTCATGAGGACTCGAAACATCAACTCTTTTCTTCTCCACCGATGCTGCCAGACCTGCTGAGTTTTTCCAGGTAATTCTGTTTTGTTTTGGATTTCCAGCATCCGCAGTTTTTTTGTTTCTATCTACATACTTCTGCTGCTCCCTACAGCCTATAGACTTCCAACTAACCACAGAGTTAGCCCGTGCTACTCTTCTATTGATTACACAAGATCATGTGATATTCCATTATAACATCCTTCTTAAAGGTATACTACATGTCAGATAAAACCATAGTTGCCACAGTTAAATTTGTTTTTCTCTTCATAGATGCTACCTGATCTGGCACTTCCAGCATTTTCTGACTTTATTACAGTTTAATCCTGTTCCCTGTTCTTGGAATTATCTGTTCTATTCCATTACAAAGAAAGTTCCTGCGCTATAGATATGTGGACTGGTTTCATATACAATTAAAGCTCAGAGTCATATTTTTTACATGATGGGAGA
This sequence comes from Carcharodon carcharias, assembly GCF_017639515.1. Taxonomy (NCBI): domain Eukaryota; kingdom Metazoa; phylum Chordata; class Chondrichthyes; order Lamniformes; family Lamnidae; genus Carcharodon; species Carcharodon carcharias. Next base: position 200,571,351 of record NC_054471.1, read on the forward strand.
CAGAGATAAAGGAAGGCATTTGCTCAGATAATTGAGATAAAATTGGCCCTCTACAATGACCATTATGTGGAGCAATAACAGGAGCTTGCACAGTCTGGACTAATACACTTTGAAGGCACCTCACAGCATTGTGCCTTCTGGAAAATTATGATCAACCACTACCACTAAGTTATGCTGCATGTTATGGACCAGTAAGTTTGCCAACTACTGATCCATCTCTGAAGTATAGTTTGAGTTCAGAGCACTACCTTGATATAATTTATTGAAATGAGTCAATGACAGATGTATTAGGTTGTGCATAAACTGTTTTTCTGCATTATGCTGTCTGTATTCTACTATGTGTTCTAAGAATAGTGCTTCTAAGTATTAGATTTTTTTAATGAAATGTTGGAGACCTGCATAACCTGTCAGGTAATGCATATACCCAGTGAATTTACCAACTGAAAATTACCATGTGATAGTGCTGTATAATGCCTAGTTGTTTTTGATGCATTTTCTTCGTTTTTGGATAAAACCTTAGTTTTTAAAGGAAATTGTATCCCTGGTGAAATGCTGAGTCAAGCAGAAGACACCAATGAAAATGTTTTGCTTCACATGGCTGCCTTTAAACTAGTTGCATTGAGTATAGTAACTCGAGGTATAATAAAAAGAATTCTATAGATGATATCAACTGTTTGCATTTCTTCTTTTAATTTCTCTTAATGTTTTCATTTAATGATCCTTCAAGAGATGTGTGCTTATTTAATAGGATTCCTGAAGGTTTCCAATACAGTGCCATCATGCCAAGATGTTTACCCATATGTTAGTTTCTTTTGGTGGCAGAGGTACTTCTAATTTTAATCCGTTGAGGATATATTACATTTAAGAAAGTCCTACTCCCTGAAGGCGTCAGCGTCACTAATTTTGGGTTACATGTGGCTTCCCATCACCATAGCAGTTGCTGCACATCAGAGGCTTGTGCCTTTCTCATTTGTGGCAATATTGTGTTGTCACAGCTACATGTCTACAACATGGCATCATCACAAAGAGATGGCATATGCAGGGAGAATGCCTGGTTGCACTTCACTGTAGCTACCTTTAAAGGAAATTTAAAGATTTTTGTGTTTAGTTGAACCTCATTGAGCCTGTCATTTGATGCCAACTGTATATTGGTTTTTCCTGGGGATTGTCCTGCCAGTTTTTAGCTGGGCTTATGTTCCTTTTGAGTATGGAAGATTGAGGAGTGCTGTAATTGATGTGTTTAAGATGATTCAAGAATTTGATAGGTTTTCTGTCCACACTATTTCTTCTGTTGGGGCAGTTCAGAAGAAGGGAGTATAACCTGACAATTGGAGCTAGGCTATTCTGGTGTAATGTCACTTACTCAGAGTACTGGAAATCTGGAACACTCATCTTCCCCAAGAGCTGCTGAGAATAGATCAGTTGAAAATGTCAAAAGTTCAGATTGATAGATCTTTGTTAGGTGTATTGGCTCAGTTGGCTAGAGTGTGATACAGAATGAGGCCAATGAAGGCCCAATCCCTGTACCAGCAATTCAGTACACACTTCATAAGTGAATTGATTTTCAAAACATATAGTGATATTATAATGCTGATTTTTCTATTCCGGATAATCTTAAAACTCAGTTATTATGTTTTGGCTTGTGAATTGTTTCCTCTGTAATGAACTGTACAGGATTATATGTCACAAATTTTTCCAAATACCATTGCAATTTCATATAGCTGCTTGTGTTCCAAAGAACATTTTGTTCTCTTGTTTGATAAATTGCAAATTATCTCTTTTATATTTTCAGCTTTGTGCTTTACATTTATTAAAGCAATATAAATACATGGAAAAACTCATCTGATTTCCTTATTAGGCTTAAAGCATGTAGATTAGTTGCGTATGACACTTATGTGAGAAAAGATAATGCTACAAAAAAGGTTGAAATCTTTGCTGGACTTTGAGGAGTTGTCCGCACAATAAATTCCTTGTTAAGGTGTTTCTACTACTGATGAGTTTTCAAAAACTTTGCAATACAGAGTTCTTGCTACTGTCACTTATCAACTGAATTTCAGATTTGTCCTGCACTCCTCCATTCCTGTACTGAATCTCGGCTCATGTTGAATTAACACCACAAGAGGTTGTGTGAGAATTTGCTTGTGTCATGGCTTATGATGTTCAAGAAGTGCTTCTGTCATATTGCTGTCGATGGTTTAGAATGCAACCAATTATTGTGTGGTTACAGAATGTACAGCACTTAGCAATAGACAAAGAATTGCACTTATGCCAGTAGTTGTTCTCAAGTTGGGATTTTTGTTTTGTGTTACCAGCAACCTTAGCTATCGTACAGGTTGCGACATATTACATAGTGAATTAATTATGGCCAACATATTTTTGATTTTCTGTCAAGACATTCAAGTCTGATGCTCTTTGTTCCCTCAACCTTTTCCATCACATGTGACAGACTTCTCACTGTCAGTACTGACATAAACCTGGTGTTATGTGCTCAAAAGGCTTTCTCCAAAATCAACCCAAGTTTCCAAGGATAAAACTTATGAATGCACCAGTGGGAGGTTTTGCAATGTGATTGGTTGGGGAGGTGTAAAAAAAAATGACTTAAATTTTTATACTACTTTTTATAATCTCAGGATGCCCCAAAACACTTTACAACTTTAACGTGCAGGCACTACTGCGAAGCTGATTTGAGTGAGCATGGTCTGACAAAGTGATGATGACCAGATAAGCTGTTTTGAGATGCTGGTTGAGAAACAAACCTTGGCCAGGATACGGGAGAGAACTCCCCAGCTCCCCTTCAAAATAGTGATATGGGATCTTTTGCATCCATGTGAGGGTAAATGGGGCTTCAGTTCAATATTTCAAATACGCCTTGCACTCTACTGAATTTTATATATTAAAACTCATGTCTGTTTGTACAACTTGTCTCTTATTTATTATGCTTTTTCTGTCAGCATTTCCACAAATTCAGATACACATTTTTATAAAGGGCCTTGATTTTGCAAGCCTGTCACTTTGTCGACCAGCCACTGTATTTTGACAAATTTTCTAAAATGATTTGATTTTTTTCATTCTTCATAGCTTACCCTCAGTAATTGAGATTTCTAATTCTTAAAATACATTTTTCAGTTTATTTGTTAAATCACTACTTTGTTTCTTACTGTTTTATCTTCTGCCTTTTAATGTATTAATTGAAGTTTCACCTGAAGAAGCCTCTTTCAAAATTTTTAAACTGTAACTGTGACTCTTCAGCTGAATTTGGATTGTGCAATTTAGCTATTTCCCAGAATGTTTCAGTACTATCAAATCATCAGTGTTGAGGCGATTTTTCCTGTCAGTTTCTAGCACTTTCTGGCCAATAGCTTTTCTTTGAGTAATATTGAAACCAGGAGGATATTCTTAAAAATAAACTTAATTCAGGTAGCATTACACTTTTTTTAACTGTAGTGTGTATTTAGGTGAGGGGGGGAAATCAGTATTCTGATTATTCTCATTTGTTGTTTTGTTTCATAAACTTCAGAAAAAAAGTTAGGTTGAGAAAAATGGACAGACATGCTTAACTTTTTTTCTCAAAATCCGAACATGAGTTTTTGAGTGTGGGAAATACTTCTACTTGAGACTTTTGAGAATTGAGATCATTGGGATTTAGGATTACAAGGGGCTTGGGAGTATTGCAGCTAGTTTGTCAGAGTCTGGCAGAACTATGAGAGTCATGTTATCTGGGGAGACTGGAGGAAAGGAAGGTTTTTGAGGATCATTGCTTCCAATAATACTGGAAGCGGGGGTGGGGGGTGGGGCACACTTTAATTGCGTGATGCGATTGAAGTGTAAGGTCATAAAATGAAACTTCTGGGAATATGTCCAATTAAACTTGGCAACCATAGCCATGCATGGTTTGAACTTCCCTGCTTGAAAATGTTGCGTACAGGGGAGAGAGACAGCTTAATGTCTGTCATAGGGAAAATGCTGCAATTTATTATTAAGGGGGTTTTAGCGGGGTACTTAAAAAATCTCAATGTAATCAGGCTGAGTCAACATGGTCTTTTTGAAAGGGAAATTGTGTTAGACAAATTTATTAGAGTTCTTTTGAGTAAGTACCAAGAAACATGGATAAAGTGGAATCTGTGGATGTGGTCTACTTAGATTTCTAAAAGCCTTTTGACAAAATGCCACATCAAAAGTTACTACACAAAATAAGAGCTCATGGTGTAGGAGGTAACATATTAGCATGGTTAAAGGATTGGTTAGCTAACAGGAAACAATTGGCATAAATGGCTCAGTTTTGGGTTGGCAAGGTGTAACGAGTGGAGTGCCACAGGGATCATTGGGGCTTCAACTATTTACAATCTATATTAATGACTTGGATAACTGGATCGAATGTATGATTGTTAAATTTGCTGATGACACAAAGATAGGTAGAAGGATAAGTTGTGAAGAGGACATAAGTAGTCAGCAAAGGGATAGAGATAGATTGAGCGTCGGAAAAAAAATTGGCGGATGGAGTATAATGTGGGAAAATGTGAACTTGTCCACCTTGGCAGGAAGAATTAAAAAGCAGCTTATTTAAATGGAGGGCGAATGTAGAACTTTGAGGTATAGAGGGATCTGGGTGTCCTGGCACATGAATCACCAAAAAGTTAGGATGCAAGTACAGCAATTGATTAGGAAGGCAAATAGAATGTCGTTGTTTATTGCAAGAGGAATGTAATATACAATTAGGAATGTTGTGCTACAGTTGTATTTGGTATTGGTGAGACCATATCTAGAGAATAGTGTACAGGTTTGATCTCGTTATTTAAGGAAGGTTATGAGTGCATTAGAAGCAGTTCAGAGAAGGTTCACTCGACTGATTCCTTGGGTGAGGGGGTTATCAGTGAGGAAAGGTTAGGCAGGCTGGGCCTGTATCCATTGGAGTTTGGAAGAACAAGAGACAATCTTATTGAGATATATAAGATCTTGAGGGCTCTTGACAGGGTGGATGCTGAAAGGGTGTTTCTCCTTGTGGGAGATACTAGATTAGGGAATACAGTTTTAAAAATAAGGGGTCTCCCATTTAGGACAGATGACGAGACATTTTTTTGTCTCAGGGTCGTGAGTCTGTGAAACCCTTCCATAGAGAGTGGTGGAGGCTGGGCCATTGAATATTTTTAAGACTTAGTTAGATTCTTGAAGCACAAAGGAGTCAAACCCCATCACTGGGGGTGGACAGGAAAGTGGAGAGCTCTAGGGCTACTTATGGGAGTGGTGAAAGAAAACAGAAAGGAATTGGAGCAACTTTGGTTGCAGGATGTGTAAATCTATTCGCTGCTCCAAATGCGGTCTCCTCCACATTGGGGAGACTAAGTGCAGACTGGGGGATCGCTTAGCAGAACACCTTCGGCCTGTCCACAAGCATGACTCAGAGACCTTCCTGTCGCTTGCTATTTCAATACACCATCCTGCTCTCGTGCCCACTTCTGTCTTTGGCCTGCTGCAATGTTCCATTGAAGCTCAATGCAAACTGGAGGAACAGCACCTCATCTTCCAGTTAGGCACCTTACAGCTTTCTGGACTTAACGTTGAGTTCAACAACTTCAGATTATGAATTCTCTCCTCCCTCTTGAGCCCCCCTTTTAATTCAGTTTTTATTTATTTGTTTTTGAATTTTAATTTACTCTTAATTATTTGTTCATCTTTTATATCCTTTTCCCCCAAACCCCTCTTCCCCCACTGGGCTATCTGTCACTTATTTTTGTGTTCACTGAGTGCTGAGCCTTGTTCTATTAGCACCTTCTGCTATCATACCCTTTATACATTATCAGCACCTTCTTTACCCTTTAACACTACCATTAACACCCCCTTTTGTTTTGTGCCCACAACATCCTTGTTAATCTCTCCTTAGCTGTTACCTGTTCCTGACCTTCCATCTTGTTTTATTTGTTCCACCCCCCTCTTAAACAGTATAAAATCCATCAATTTCTACTTCTCTTTAGCTCTGAAGAAGTCATACAGACTCAAAACTTTAATTCTGTTTCTCTCTCCATAGATGCTGCCAGACCTGCTGAGTTTTTCCAGCATTTTCGGTTTTATTTCAGATTTCCAACATCTGCAGTATTTTGCTTTTATCTTATTGTGTAAGTGGAAGGTTTGGGTTGGGTGGAAAGGGACTGCTAGTTGGATTGGATTGGGTCATGGTATAAGGGGTTGCAAGAGGGGAAATGTTACATTGGGAGATAAGAACATAACATAAGAAATAGGAGCAAGAGTAGACCATTGGGCCCCTTGAGCTTGCTCCGCCATTCAATAAGGTCATGGCTGATGATCTTGTGTTTCAATTTCCACATTCCCATCTACCCCTGATAACATTAGATTCCCTTGCCTAACAAGAATGGAATGGGAGAAGTGGCAGCTCAGGACAATGGAGATGCAGAACGGTGGGAAACTGTATCAATGCAGGTTTGATTTCAGTAATCCAAAAGGCAAGTGATGCTGTGGGCAACAGGACATTCTGATTTGGCGATATTGCTGGGAGAATTTATTGGGAGGTTCTTTATAATGCATTATTAAGCTTTTAAGTGTAGTAGAAGTGTCAAATTTACTCAATGTACACTTTTAGGAAAACCTGCTATTTGCCAGTAAGAGGATATACTTGTTTTATAGCCATATTTAATTGCTATGGAGTAGTTTGGGACATCCTTAGATCATGCAAGGCACCATAGAAATGTAATAAAATGAAGTGCTGGAAAAACTCAGCACGTCTGGCAGCATTTGTGGAAACAGGAGCAGAGTTAATGTTTTGAATCCAGCATGACTCTTGGGGACATAGGACTTAGCAGGAGTGGTCCATTCAGCTCTCTGAGCCTGCTCCGCCATTTGATAATATCATGGCTGATCTGGCTGTGGCCTTAACTCCACCTTCATGTCTGTCTCCCATAACCCTTAATGCCCTTGTCTATCCAAAACCTGTTAAACTATGTCTTGAATAAATTCAGTGAACCAGTTTCCACTGCTTTCTGGGGAAGAGAATTCCACAGACTAAAAAAAATTCTCCCCATCTCCATCTGAAAAGGGAGACCTTTTATTCTTAAACTGTGTCTGCTAGTACTAGTCTCCCCCACGAGAGGAGATATCCTCCTGGTATCTACCTTGTCAAGTCCCTTCAAGACCGTATATGTTGGAATAAGATCATTTCTCATTCTTCTAAACTAAAATGAGTATAGGCCCAACCTGTTCAACCTTTCTTAATAAGACAAGCCTTTCGTCCCTGGAATAAGTTGAGTGAATCTTCTTTGAATTGCTTCAAATAACTCCTTAAATCTGGAGGCCTAAATTGTTTATGGTATTTCAGATGTGGTTTCATCAAGGCCCTGCAGTAAAACTTCCCTACTATATTCTATTCCCCTTGCAATAAATATCAACATTCAATTTTCCTTCTTAATTACTTGTTGTACTACCTGTATCTTAACTTGTGATTCATGTATCAGGACATCCTGATCCCTTTGTATCATCAAGTGCTGCAGTCTCTTTTCATTTAAATAATATTCTGCTTTTCTATCCTTCCTGCCAAAGTGGACACATTTGCATTTACCCACCTTCTGAATAAGAGTCATTTGACTCAAAATGTTAACACTCTGCCTCTCCACAGATGCTGCCAGACCTGTGGAGTTTTTCCAGCACTTTGTTTTTGTTTCAGATTTCCTGCAGCTGCAGTGTTTTGCCTTTATGCCATATAAACGTAAATTCTTTCTTTACAGATATTCTGCCAGGCAGAAAGCTATTTATTCTCAGGGGTCATTTGTTTTCAAATCAACATTTGAATTAACTATGTTTGCGAAAGTATCGAAGGAAGGAACTGCATCTTGTGAGATGCCCCATTTATGTTAATGTATATTTGTGGATTTCCTATGGCATTGTTTATGGTAAATTAGAGGATATGGTCATTTTCTTCCTTGTATGCCATCCTTCTATTGTTGTTTGTCTCTATCCCTTGTTCGGTTTTGCTCTGTCTTTCTCTTGCTCTTGTCTTCTAGTTCATTGTCCCTGATGTGTCTTACTTTTACATTTGACTCCTGCTGGTTTCTGTTTCTTACCGAATAGAAGATGATATGGTGTTACTTGGTATAGAAGGGGGCTGTTGAGGTCACAAGTTTTGATTTTTCTGGTGTTGACTTTGGGTGATGGGGAGGGGCAAATGCAGCCTGTAGACTATTTCCTTCATCTCAATTGCTTGTGCATTGTATTCGGCTCCTTTTGTGTTTCTGAAGCTTTTGGCTTCATACAATCCCTCCCCCTTCCCACCAAACTTTATTGCTGCTTGGACCTCTTGAAACTGGGGAGGTGAATGGTGTAGTGCTATTGTCACCAGACTAGTAATTCAGAGACCCAGGATAATGCTCTGGGACCCGGGTTCAAATTCCACTACGGCAGATGGTGGAATTTGAATTCAATAAAATATTTGGAATTAAGAGTTTCATGATGACCATGAAACCATGTCGATTGTTATAAAATAAACCCCATCTGGTTCACTAATGTCCTTTCGGGAAGGAACTCTGCCACCCTTACCTGGTCTGGCCTATATGTGACTCCAGACCTACAGCAATGGGCCTAGCAAGCCACTCAGTTCTCAAAGGTAATTAGGGATGGGCAATAAACTCTGGCCTAGTTGACAATGCCCCCTGTGCATTGTATTGGGCTCCTATTGTGTCTCTGAAGCTTTAGGCTTCATACAATCCCTCCACCTTCCCACCAAATTTTATTGCTGCTTGGACCTCTTGAAACTGGGGAGAATAAATAAGTAAATCATGAATAAAATGAAAAAAACAAAAATGTGATGAACTGCTGTATTCAGCATTGTGCTTTGCTTTTTTGTTCCCATTGCCCATTTTGTTATGAGGGTTGGTGAGTCTTGTCTGTTTTCCTTATTGCCTCTTGGCTTCCTTTCTCAATTCCTATTGCTGTCATTAATCCCACCCACTCTCTGCACAATGTTATCTGTGCTTTCCGTGTCTCTATTCCCTCTTTCCTATGCCTCATGCTACCCTCGTCATTGGTGCCAATTTCAAAACCATCTAAATTCTTACCTTTACCCCTCTGTTTGCATTATCGGTCCCTTAATGGAATGCTAGATTTCCTATCACAGCTACTTACAGCCACTCAAACAACCATCCTCCAGCTGACTCTGCCTCTAGCCATTCCACTCTGAGTTTATAATCCACCCCCCCTTCCCCCTGTACCCTTGCTGTCTCAGTTATCAGATGCATGTTGTGGTGTCACTTCCCCTCCCTTCCTAACCCACTGTTGGCCTGCCCGTTCTTGCCATGTGTGTCACTCTCCTTGTCTTCACTGCAGAATATATTTCTGAACATCCAGGCCTTTCCCAAGCAGGATAAAATTAAGATACCTGAGTATGATGGGAAGTCTGACAATCAGGAAGTAGGTGCTAAATGTCTTGGCATAATAACATCTGCATATGTATCATGTGTAGCTATAACCACCAATAAATTAATACATTCTAATCAAAGCATCTTGAGCTATGAAACTAATAACTAAGAACCTATTGGAGAATAAAATGTGGGTTCAATTTGGATAATGCAGGGAAAATGAGGTGAGAGGAAAAGCTAAGGTAGAAGTAACACAAATGATGTGATGTTAACAGGTGCACAGTTCAATACATTCTAGAGCACAGTGCAGTCGCTCCTCTATTTAATATGGGATGTGACTACTATTAGACTGCTCACACCTAGATAAAACTGTTCATAAATTACAAATTTGTCAGTTAATCATTATTGACTATTAACTGTCAAGTTTATTTGCAGTTGCACTGCCAGTTCCATATTTCGATATGTGAGGCAGGAGCTTGGGATCACTAACCAAATTGCTTAATACAATGCTTCTATGTCCTTTTTAAGTGACCAAATCGCATGCATTATGCTGCTAACACAATGATTGTTGATGCAGTAAGTATATTTGGATAGTTTAATGATTTATAAATCTGAAGAATTGACTGATTCAGGCACCATACCAGAAATTTGGACTGGGGTTCTCCACCTCTCCATGAGCTACTAATCTCAGGTAGTTCTCTTTTGGTAGGTGGAAATTACCCACTTCCAGCTATCTCCAGGGAAATGGTAAAATGTAGGTTGCTTTGGATAATAAACTGTGGCTTGCATAGTGGCAGAGGCCTGAAAGGAGATGACCTTCCAGTGTACTTGGCACATGTGATGTTGCAGAGTGCTTCGACAAGAAGAGTATGATTCAATTTTCAGGAAAACATCTTCATGCTGAATGGATTGAAGATGTTAGTTTTGGCTTTCAGTTTTGTTTGATCTAGATCTGATTCCCAGCACGTGAGATAATGTTGACAAAACCAGCAGGTTTGTGATACCCTATTGAGTTATTACTATTTCCTATCTGCTGCTCACAGCAGGCGCTTTCTTGCACGTCTTCGTTTGGAACACAAGGCTCCTGCTGGGAGCATTGATCAGTTGCCTGGTGAAATCTTGTGGCAGCTACTTTGCTTTCCACTTATGATGGTGATTAGCTGATGATTCGGAAAGGTTTAGTGTTTCTAACAGCTCTGCTACTTCCTATCCTTTGGGTTTTTCACATTTTTCTGGAAGAGTTTGGTATACTGTGTGACAAATTAATTGAAAATTCAAATGTGTAGCTGTTTAAATTTTAAATTTGTTGAAATTTGATTTCTAGAAATGTTGGCGTTTTTGTTGAAGACAAAATAATATTTTCTGTATTTACCATTGTATGAGAGTTTAATATAATGTACAGTTGAATAACATAATTTGAAGTATTTTTAACAATTAGGGAGGGATCTACTTAACAGTTAACCAAGCCATAGCTCAGATTATGTCAGAAGATTATTGTTATTAGTATGTAATGGCTGTCCTGGAGTAAGGTAGAGAGATAGCTGCACCAGGAACTGATGTGTCATCTAATTAATGTCATTCATGCCGGAATCATAATAGAGGAACAAAATATTTTAGGAATAGATTTTACATAAAGGACGAGGCCTTGTAGGGCAACGTCTCAGCTCTGAACCTGAAGCTCCAGGTTCAAGGCCCACCCCAGGTCTTGATAGCCACGGAATGTGCATTCATAAATGGCCAAACAGGTTGATTATCAATCTGTAAATCCAGTATGCCAGTGACAGTCGGTAAGAGCGAGAGAACATCCTGGTCACCCATTCTTGATGTAGAGTGGTACCCCTCAAGCTATAGCCTCTGGTGACAGGCTAGTGATCTGTTCCAGGAAAACTGCAACAGACATAAGCATGTGCTTAGTCTGCCTCATGCACCTATAGGCATGGGAAGAGAATCAAGAAGAAGCTTTCACAAACTAATACACACTCCTTTTTTAAATCAGTCCATTTGAGGACAAGCAGCATTCAAAAGAATATTCAAATTCAGCAATTGTGAAATCCAGACAGATATTTTGCCCAAAATAGGGTGCGCACACACTCTCCATTTAAGTACTTGGTTGTAGATTGGCAGAGTGAAGGCAATAAGAAGGAATACTGACAAGGCTCTAGCTAGAACCAGCTTTTAACACTTTTCAAGAAGAGGAATTCTCCCAGTGTCCTGGTCAACATTTATTCCTTGACCAATACCACTGAACAAAGCAACATATGATTTAGGAGTAGGAGTAGATCATTCGCCCCTTTTTCGCCTGCTCTGCCATTCAATAAGATCTGATTGTGGTCTTAAATCCACTTTCCTATCTACCCCCCCTATAACCCTTGACTCCCTTGTCTATCAAAAATCTATATAACTGCCATGAAAATATTCAGTGATCCGCTCTCCATTGCTCTCTGGGCAAGATACTGACGATGCTCAGAGATAAAAGAAATTGCCTCATCTCCATCTTAAAAGAGAGACCACCTATTCTTAAACTGTGTCCCCAGGCTATAAGCGCCCCCCACGAGAGGAAACATCCCCCCAGTATCCACCCTATCAAGTCCCCTCAGGATCTTTTCTGTTTCAATAAAATCACCTCTTATTCTTCTAAACTCAAATGGGTATAGGCCCAACCTGTTCAACCTTTCTTCATAAGGTAAGTCCTTCATCCCAGCAATGAGTCAAGTGAACCTTCTTTGAACTTCTTGAACACAGAAACACATCCTTTTTCAAATAAGGAGACCAAAACTGAACACAGTACTTGGTGATTTCACCAAGGCCCTGTAAGCTGCAATAAAGCTCCCTTACATTTATATTTCATTCCTCTTGCAAAAAACACCAACATTCCATTTGCCTTCCTAATGGCAAACAGATTATTAGCTCTTTTGCTTTGCGCAAATGCCCCCTTATATTATAACAATGACTACAGTTCAGAACTACTACTTCAGTTGTCATTTGCTTTGCCACTTCCTATGACCATTGAGTGTGCTGTGTAAATGCAAGGTGATTTTTGAACTAGTAAGCATACCACCTCTTGCCGTGGTAGGTTAATCAGAAGTTGAGACTACGGTTTTGGTTTACCTGGCAGCAGTAATCCCTGCGCTGCTATATGCTTCAGAGACTTGGGCAATCTGCAACATGCACCTCATAGCACTGAAGAAACCAGCAGTGCCTTCGCAAGATCTTCTAAATCCGGTGGCAAGAAAGGTGGTCCAACAGCAATGTTCTCTCCCAAGCCAAATGCCCATCATTGAGGTGCTAATCACTCAAAACTAGCTCTGGACTGGGCTGGACATGTAGTTTGTATATCTAACATCAGACTCATGAAGCAATTGCTCTACTCGGAATTTTGTTGCAGCAGGAGCCTCTCAGGAATGCAGCGTAAATGCTTTAGGGATGTCCTCAAAGCACCTCTGAAGAGGTCAAACGTCCCTGCTGACTCATGGGGTCCCTGGCTTATGGCCAACCAAAATTGAGAAGGCTCATCAGGAAGGCACTGAACATCAAGAGACTTTGTCAGGAATGTGCAGAGGTGAAGTCGAGGTGTTGCGGGAGTGCACAATCCTCAAACAACCCACCTACCCAACCCTTCAAACACCGCCTGCCCCTTGTGGCAGAATCTGCAGATTGGATTTATCAGCCATCTCACAACTCGCCAAACCAGAGTGAAAAGAAGTCACCCTCAATCCTGAAGATCTCCTCAGAGAAAATTGCATGTTGATTGATAACCCTGCAAAACATTGCTCGAATAGGTAAGTTGGTCCTAGCTGGACAAGTAGAGGAAAAATTAGAAGCAAGCTTTATAGTTTAAGCAGTTTCTTGTTGCAATTTTGTGGATTTTACTAATGTATGTTGAACCTCCTTGGATTTAGACAAATGGGTGCATCTCTAGCCTACATCGAGATAACGCACTTCTTGTTGGCAAATGAAAACTCTACGGTTGTGATTTTCAGCAGTTTGTTTCAGAAAAACTTACATAAGCATGGCGATTGATTTTCATCCACCATAGACAATTGGCTTACAAAAAAACATGTTCTACCTTGACAGAGGCAATAGTTATGACATTGAGTGAGTGACAGGAAACAGAGTCGTGGTAAATAATGGTCTTTTGGACTGGTGGAAGGTATACAGTGGCGGTCTCCAGGGGACAGTAACAGGATCACTGCTTTTTTTGCTGTCTCGTAATGACCTCGTCTTAGGTGTACAGAACGTGATTTCAAAATTTGCAAATACCACCAGACTTGAAGTGTAGTGAACTGTGAGGGAGGTAGTGACAAACTTTGAGAAGACATAGGCTGATGGAATCGGTGGGTTGCAGATTAAGTTAACGTGAAGTGTTGCATTTTGGTAGGCTGAATGAAGAGAGGCAATATAAACTCAAGGGCACAGTTCTGAAGAGGGTGCAAGAATTGAGAGACCTTGGGCTATATATGTGCAGAAACCTTTGAAGTTGGCTGGGCAGGTTAAGAAAGTGGTTAGAAGGGCAGATGGGACCCTAGGCTTTATAGAGGCATAGGTTATAAAAGGAAGTTGTAATGAACTTTTATAAAAACAGTTTCTGCATCAACTTAGAATATTGCATCCAATTCTATGCACCACACTTTGAGAAAGATGTGCTGCTTTAGAAGGGGCATAGAAAAATTTATGAGACTGGTTCCGTACATTTCTGTGGTTTGATTGGAGATGCTGGTATTGTTCTTCTTGGAGCAGAGAAGACTGAGAGAAGATTTGGTAGGTGTTCAGGATCATGAACAATCTGGAGAGAGTAGATGGAGAGAAACTGTTCCCGTTATCAGAAAGGTTGAGAGCTGGAGGACACAAATTTAAAATGATTGGCAGAAGCATCATAGGTGACTTGAGGAAAGACTTTGAGGTTCTGGAGTGTGACTAAGCACCTGAATAAAAAAATAATATTTAGCGCTATGAAGGAACAGCTGGAAAAGTGGGACTAGCTAAATTGTTGTTGCAGAGAGCTGGCATAGACTTGCCAGGCTGAATGGCCGCCTCCTGTGCAGTAGCCATTGTGTTTCTATTCTGATTCTTTATTTGTACAAGAGATTTCGATAAGTATTGCATAAGTAAAACTGCTAACATTTGAAACTATTCTCTGTAATAAATGTAAAACTAGCCTGGATTTGATATCAGTTTTTAACTTCATTTAACATGTGCCATGTCATAGGGGTTGTTTTACAAAAGGCTTGGACTAACCTGGTCATTCACCTAGCACGAGTTGATGGTGCTGGTAATAAATTGCAACATTATTTGTCAGAGGATTTTTGCATTTACTTTAACTTCCTCATGCCAATGAATACCTTAATTCGATAAAATTGTAAAAGGAACTTAAGAGGAAATTAGATAAGCATTCCAAGAAAAAAATTAATACAGGATGTTTTTCTCTGCTGAAACTTCAGTTTTGTCAGTGACATCTTTGATATACTGTAGCAGGTCACAAAGGATGACGATTTAGACTTGAAGAAGAAACACACCTGTATAAATTGTCAGTTGACAATCTGCCTTGTTTATTAACCTGCTCTATCGCTTTAAAATAAATAGTTCCCAATTCACAATGAGAGTGCCAATACCTTGATGTTTTGCAGCATTCTTGTTTGTACACATTGTTATCTCCTAATTCTTTATGGGTCAAAATTTTGGAACTTCCAAACGAGCAGCAATGTGGAAGCTTCTTTGTCACATTGCCTGTAGCGATTCACCTCCATCTTCTCAGAGCACCTGAATGCTAGCCTTATATTGCCCACAACAAAAACAGAATTACCTGGAAAAACTCAGCAGGTCTGGCAGCATCGGCGGAGAAGAAAACAGTTGACCTTTCGAGTCCTCATGACCCTTCGACAGAACTGATATTGCCTTATATTGCCCACATCCTGATAATAAAAACTGTTGCTGTATAATTTAATTTGTATTATGCACTAATGTGCATTTGTTTAGCAACTTGATTTAAACATTTACAGAAACTGCCAACATATATAAAAAATATGAAAATGTTGTATTTGAATGGATACTTTTACAACCTCGGGATGCCCCAAATGAAGTACATTTAAGTGTAGTTACTGTTGTAATGTGGAAAACATGGCTAACAATTTGTGCTCAGCACAGCACCCACAAACAACAATGATAACCAGGTAACTTTGTTTTTAATGATGTTGGTTGAGCGAGATACTGGCCAGGACACCAGGGAGACATCTCTTGCGCTGGTGCCTTGAAATATTTTATGTTCACCTAAAAGGGCATAGTTGTTTGACACCCATTGCAAAATCAATTGTGTTGATACTGTAGATGTTATGCTGTAATACCATAGTAACACAGGAAATAATATTATAAAAGATTTCAGTGAGTTAATCTTTTATTTCCTGAACTCTGAATGCTGAACTAATCACTTTGTTACATTTAAGGTGCTTGTCGCCAAGATCAATGGTAATAACTTTTGTCGTGTAGTGGAGTCAATTGGTATAGTAGGGACTGAAACAGTTTTGATTGCAGAAGCTGATGTAATTTGCTGCTGGATAGTAATCCTCAAAATCTGTTTTCTGAAACAATGCTCCAAGTTCCCATGTGAGTTCAGTCCCTCTGACCTTGTGTGGAAAGTGCCTGAACTTAAGCTTCTCTCACACCAAAACCATGGATTTCGTGTGTTTCATATCAATAGCAAATGTATCATTTTTTGGACACCGAGTGACGATACTGTCTTGTGGCTTGACTCTCCACTTTGTGAATATTCTTCATAAAGATGGTGCTCCTCAGTGGTCAATCTTTCTTTAAAGTATTTTAGGGTGGTTTCCAATTCTATGAAAACCAAGATCATTTGCAAATTACTTTTGCAGTATTCTTATTTTAATCTGTCAATCTACACATGGGAATGTTAGCACTTGAAGAGGACAGTTAATACTACTTGGCTGTGCTCGATTTAGGTCCCTCTCAGGAACTGACTTTGCATAGTCCATTTTTCCTGCCTTCTCCCCAAACTATTTCATGTATAAGTAATTATTCAGTATTGTTTTGAATGCTACAACTGATTTAGATTGCCAACACTTGTGGCAAAGCATTCCATATTTCACTAACTATGACTGGAACGCCCTTTTTCTCTTGTTTGAGAGCTTGCCACGGCCTCTCGTGTTCAAATTACTCATAGTTGAAAGTATTTGTTTATCATGTCTATTTCTTTTATAATTTTGAACACTTCAGTCAGTCACTCCTCATCTTTTCAGTTTGAAAAAATACTCCAATTATTTGAAACTTTTTTTTATAAGTCAGATCCTCATCTTTGGTACCATTGTGGTAAATCTTCATTGCACTATTTCCACTGGCTATTATATAGTTTGTATAGTGAGTAGCTCCAAACTGTAGATATTTCAGATCTGGCTTAGCAGAGATTGTGCTGTCCACCTGTCTAAGAATAGTTCTACATACAACCTATCTTACAAATATGTGGAAAATCTCTGTAGGACTATGAAACCTTCTAACATTACCCAAGATCTTGGAAATTTCACGTAACTGAATTGAGTTTTGACTGGCTCATGTTTAAAACTTACACTTTAACAAATGACTAAACCCTAAACTATTTACTAAACATTTTCTTATAGGCAACTTATTCTTTGAACCGCAAGGAAGAACGTTCCCCTTTTATACTTTATTCACATTGTGCTCTCAAAGCAAAGAGTCCACAATTGCTCCCAGCTTCCAATGGGTTCCCATTTCCCCGAATAGTAACTTTGAGTGACTGACCATTTTCAGGCATTTTCCTCAGGTTTCGGAGAGTTCCTTAAATTCACCACCAGCAGCAAAGCCTGCTCTGATTATTCTTCTTGCCTCTGCCCACACCAGGACAAATCTCCTGGAATCCTTAGAAGGCTGAAGGATGTGTCCCTCCCTCCTCCTTCCAGCTTTGGTAGCTCACAAAGCTCAGCAGCCTCTTCCTTCCGTTGACCACACAGAACCTCTTCTGTCTGCCTGTGATATTCCCTGATTTGTAGGGAAGCCTTGGGCCGCAGAAAAGTGTTGTAGAATTGCTCAAATTCACAAAGACTTTACAAAGGTATAGTTCCTAACTTTACAACCCACCATCAGTGTCAATAAATGTTTCTCTATACTCTTTTGAGTACCTAATTAACAAATAAAATTAACAGCCTCTTAAAGGGGAACTGTGACAAAAAAAACAAAATTTTAAAGGAAACTTATGAAATTAAAGTGAAATAATGTCTCTGGGGCAGATGATACAGTACAGCCCCTGCGGAATGTTTCTCTATATGTACACAAGTCATTGTCCAATAAGTGCCCTCCACCTGTATACACTTAACCTTAATTTACACAATTAACACTCTCATGTTGTGTCAGCCTGAATTTGTTTCATGATGTACCCTGTTATGTCTTCTAATCCCCAGAAACTTGAAATAATCACACTTTTAGATCCAAAATACTGGAGGCCCATCAAGCATATTTCTTGCAGCTCTCTGTGGCTGATGGACTGCTTGGCACCTGACTGCAATGCAGCAGTAAATGTGGCACCCTGGATGCACATTCTCATAACAATTCAACATCCTGGGGGTTACCATTGACCAGAAACTGAACTGGACCAGCCATATAAATGTTGTGGCTACAAGAGCAGGTCAGAAGCTGGGAATTTTCCAGTGAGTAACTCGCCTCCTGACTCCCCAAAGCCTGTGCAGCATCCACAAGGCACAAGTCAGGAGTGTGATGGAATACTCTCCACTTGCCTGGATAAGTGCAACTCCAACAAGATTCGAGAAGCTTGATGTTATCCAGGACAAAGCAGCCCACTTCGTTGGCACCTGTCCACCACCTACAATATTCACTCCCTCTGCACAGTGGCAGCAGTGTGTATCGTCTACAAGATGCATTGCAGCAACTCATCAAGGCTCCTTCAAAAGCACCTTCTTTTCAAACCCACGACCTCTACCACCAAGAAGGACAAGGGCAGCAGATGCATGGGCATACCGCCACCCTCAGGTTTCCCTCCAAGCCCCACGCCATCCTGACTTGGAACTATATTGCAGTTCCTTCATTGTTGCTGAATCAGAATCCTGGAACTCCTTCCCTAACAGCACTGTGGGTGTACCTAATGGCCTGTAGCAACTGTTTATGGTCCCTAGCCAGCAGAGAAAATAGGTTAGTTTAATTCCATTGCAATGGGTCACCATATTGCAAGTAATTGTCTAACATCAAAATGCATTATATTTTGAGAGCTTACTGGAAAACACACTTATTGTTTTGTATATTTTGAGGAGCATAGTAGCATTTCTCATTAAAATTACTGTTTTGTACTAACCACTGTTCATTTCATTAAATCATGCAGAAAAGAACGATGCAATGTGGCCCATCATGCCTGTGTAGCTCTTTAAAAGAGCAGCCATGCCTAGTCTGCTGGGTTTTGTCCGTAACCCAGTAAGTTCCTAATCCTTAAGTACCTGTCCAACTCCCTGTTACAATTTTTTATGGAATCAGCTTCCAGCATCACTTCAGGCAGTATATTTCCAGTCCTGACAACTTGGAGTAAAAACGTTTCTCCTTATTTCTCTTCTAGAACTTTTGCCAATGATTTTAAATCCAAGGCCTCTGATTATTGACCCACAGTACAGATGGAATTGTTTTTCTCTATCTACTCAATCAAAATCTCTCATCATCTTGAAACCCTCTATTAAGTCAAAAGAAAGCTGTCCTAACCCTTCCAAACTCTCCTCGTAACTCAAGGCTCTCATACATGATAACATCCTAGTAACCTCCTCTGTATCTTTTCCAAGGCCTTTAAACCTTGTTTGGTGTGGTGCCCAGAATTGTCTGCAATACTCCAACTGAGACCTGAACAGTGATTTAACATGATTTCTCTGCTTTTATATTCGGTGCCTCAGTTTATAAACCCGAGTAACCATATCCCTTTTTTAAACCACCATATCAGTTTGATCTGCTACCTTTAAGAATTTGTGTATATGGACTCCAAAGTCTCTCTGCTCATCTATACTTGTAAAAACTATGATGTTTTTTGTTAAAAGAAATTATCTTTTGGTTTATAGGCTGAGTCTCAGTCTATTGGTGTGTATATTCAGACCACCAATTGAAGATGAGGAGAAATACAAAGAGACATGTGATACAATTAAACCAGAATACAGCAGCAAGGGTTTGCTGTTTGATTCTTAGATCTAAATATTGTTCACCAAGATACCAGGAAAGTGAAGATAAACAATTATAAGGTATGTGAGGTCTGCTTATGAGAGTGGTCAGAAAAGCTGAGCCTGTGTCAAATATTTAATGAAAACCCAAACACATACCCATGATCTTGACTCTGGCATAGGAGATGCACATTCAAAATTTGCAGATGACCCAAAAATTGAACTGTGATTAACTGTGAATAGGAGAGTAGTTGACTTCAGAAGGGTAGGTTAGTAAATTGCTCAAAAATATTCATTTTGGGAAGAAGAATAAGAGTTGGAAATTTTCCATCTAATTTGTTTTCTTCCCTTGTGGGGAAGCAGTAGGTTTCCACTGTGGCAGCATAGTTCAGGTCCGTAGTTTAGTGGAGTGGGGGATTGAGATTGAATTCCATGAATTGCCCTTCAGTGCTCTCAGGTGTCATGCCATTTAATTCCCTAAAAAAAAGATTTCTTATGCAGTGTAGGGTTCTATGATGTCTCAGAAATTGTGACAATTGATATCTGCATGTTGGAATGATGCTGACAAAAATGCAGGATGAAATATGGACTTTTTTGTAATTTGGAGTAAGAATTATATGCTTTTTAGATTTAGATTAAGCGTACATTTAATAATATACCATCTTAAACGTTGAACTTGTAATAGGAATCACTTTAAATTGTATGTTTATATTTGGATGGGCCTTTTCAATGGAAGGAGGGTTTTGATTGGGAACTGCAAGGGAAAAGCCACCTTTTGATGGTTAAATGGCTTAACAGAAAGAAGCTCAAGACAGATTATGTGGTCAGGGTTAAGATAATGATGTTTGAATGCTCTCTTTTTAAATTAACAGTTATCTGATTGATGCCCATCCCCATGCCACGCATCTATTAGTTTAGAGCAGTTGTTGTTTGACACATAGCAGCCAGCTCAGGAGCCATGTAATGAGTAATTCAGTTTAACAAAAAATCATTGTGTAGCAATGCTGCATGTGACATCCTTTGTTACTTGAGCGAAGAATAGTAGCAAGAATACTAAGAATAAGAACATAAATGAAGGAGCAGATTTGCTCAACTAGTTAGTTTAATAGGAAGGGGTATGATCTGTATTTCTACAAAGTAAATAATGTAATCTGTACAAGGGTAATTGTGAATATGCCAATTGCACGCATGCTAGTGTCTCACATAGCTTAACTGTAAGTTCTGTTTTCATATTCAATGTTAGCAAGGCAATGCAATCTAATTTGCTTTACCTAACATGCACTTTTAGCAAATAATTGACAAATAAGCTAATGTGTCTACCTTGATCTGTTACTTTGGGACAACATTAGTGACCATTTGGGTAAATGGGGGTTAATTAAGGGAAACCAGCATCGATTTGTTAAGGGCAAATGGTGTTTAACTTACTGGATTTTTTTTCATGAAGTAGCAGAGAGACTGATAAGGGTAATGCTGTTGTAGTGGTGGACATGGACTGACAAAAGGTATTTGATAAAATACTGCACAACACACTTTTGAGCAAAAAGTTGTAGTTTGTGAAATAAAAGATACAGTAGCAACATGGATATGAAATTGGCTAAGTGACAGGAAGTTAATAGATATTTTTGGACTGGAGGAAGATTTATAGTAGAATTCCCCAGGGGTTGGTGTTATGATCTCTACTTTTTCTGATAAATAGTAATCACCTAGACCATGGGTACAGGACACAATTTCAGAATTTTCAGGGTGATACAAAACTTGGAATTATTATGAACTGAGGAGGATAGCATGGAACTTCAAAGGACATGGACAGATTGGTGGAATGGGTGGACAAGTGGCAGATGAAATTCAATGCAGAGGGTTGAAAAGTCTCTCTCTGTGATTCATTTTGATAGGAAGAAGGCTGAGAGACAACATAAAATAAAGGGTATAATTCAAAACTGGGTGCAGGAGCAGAGGGACCTGGGTGTTTGTGTGCATAAATCATTGAAGGTGGCAGGACAGGTTGAAAGTGTGGTTAATGAAGCCGACAGCATCTGATGCTTTATTAGCAGGCGCACAGTATAAAAGCAAGGAAGTTATGTTAAACTTGTCTCAAATACTGGTTGGCCTTACCTGGAGTATTGTGTCCAGTTCTGGGCGCCAGACTTTAGGAAGGATATGAAGATATTAGCGAAGCTATAGAAAAGATTCATGAGAATGTCCCAGGGATGAGCAACTTCAGTTACGTAGATTGATTGGAGAAGTTGGGTCTGCCTTCCTTAGAGAAGAGAAGGTTGAGAGGAGATTTGACAGTCATTCATAATCATGTGGGGCCTGCGCAGAGCGGATAGGGAAAAACTGTTCCCATTGGTGGAAAGATTGAGAACAAGAGGGCACAGATTTAACGTAATTGGCAAAAGGAACATTGGCATCATGATGAGTAACTTTTTTTCACGCAGTGAGTGGTTAAGGCCTGGAATGCACTGCCTGAGTGTGGTGGAGGCAAGTTCAATCGAGGCATTCGGGAGGGACTTGTATTATTAACTGAAAAGGAAGAATATGCAGGGCTATGGAGAGAAGGTGGGTGAGTGGTGCTAGGTGAATTAATCCTTCGGAGAGCCAGTACAGACATGATGGGTTGAATGGTCTCACTCTGTGCTGTAACCATTCAGTGATTCTGTAAATATACCTGGCATTTTATAATTCCAGTTCACAACGCTGCACTGGTCAATCTGCTGAAAAACTTGTTAAATGTTAAACCTGTATTGCATCCAGTTTTGGGCGCCAGATTTTAGGAAGGATATGAAGGTATTAGTGAGGCTATAGAAAAGATTCACGAAAATGGTCCCAGAGATGAGCAACTTCAGTTACGTAGATTGATTGGAGAAGTAGGTGCTTCACCTCGCTTAACCAAATTAACCTGCAACCTATTGATCAGAAGTGCTCATCCCATATACATTTTTGTGTTGTCTGTAAATTTAAACATTGTTCCATTTAAGAACTCTGGAAGATTAGAGAAAAAATGATCATCCAGTATGGAGCCTCGTGGAATTCTTGTTGGAACCAGACCCTGGCCTGATCCATATTAAAAACAGAAAATGCAGAAAATACTCAGGCAGCATCTGTGGAGAGAAACAGAGTTAACACTTCTGGTAGATGACCCTTCATCAGAATTTAGGAAAGATAGAAATGTAATAAGTTTTGAGCCAGTGAAAGGGGGTCCCGAGGAGTAAAAACAAAAGGAAAGCTCTGTAACAGGGTGGAGGGGAGGAGACCTTCTCTTTTGTTCGTTCTCTCCCCTCCCTACTTTCACTTGCTCAAAACCCATTACATTTCTATCTTTCCTTAGTTTTGATGAAGGGTCATTGATCCAAAACGTTAACTCTGTTTCTCTTCACAGATGCTGCCTGACCTGTTACGTATTTTCCAGTATTTTTTGTTTTTATTTCAGATTTTCAGCATCTGCAGTATTTTGCTTTTTGTCTCAGTTTGACCCATTCGCATTAATAGCAGCTCTTTGCTTACGTGCCTTTATCCAACTGATTAATAAATAGCTGTTCTAAAATCGGCACATGATTTAATCATTTCTTATGGCCATCTACACAGTACTTTAAGGAAAAATTTTTGGAAGTTGGAAATCAAATACCTTCACCCATGACTCTGGGCCCATCCATGATTAGGTTGGTGAGGCAGAACTTGAGTTTCTTTAAGCTACATTGGACACTCTTCATAATCATCAAACTCTTCAAGCAATCATCTTTCATCGCCAGAGTAATGCTTTTTGACAGCTTTCCTGCGACTTAATTGAAATTCACTGACTTATAATTTCTCGCAGTCAATTTCTTCCTATTTCTAAATAATGGGGTTACATGAACCAGCCTTCATTTCAGGACCAATCCTGGCTATATATCTAATTACAAGCATGCTGTCATGCTTAGTACAGGCATGAAAATATTACAAATGTTGAAACTATATATTTTTTAAATTGGCAAAACTGTTTTTAAGATGGCTAACAACATATCATGTGACTTGGCATCATCAAGTCCAGACAGAACTGAAACTCGGGCAAGTGCAATAAGAACAATTCTAGCCACTTGTGAATCTCACAAGTCCTCTTGTTAAGGATGAACTGTAAACAGAACAAGCCAATCACATATCAGCTGACTCATCATCTGGGCCATAGAGCCATCGAAACTCACTGTTCTATTCAGGAAAGACATTCAAAGGGTAGTTTGAATTGAATATGTCGCTCAATTAAGACAACTTTAGCTGTCTCAAAAGCTATCAATATGTGAAAGGCTAAAACACAGGTTGCGAAGAAAAACAACCCACAACCCTTTTTTGGAAGAGGGAGTTTGAACCAGTAATTGGCCCGGTAGCCATTTTTGTTACATGTTCTTTTTAAAAAAAAGCAGAAGCTGTTCAAATCAGAAACATCATCCAAAAAGCCATCGAACAAGCTGCAAGACAATGCGGCCAAGGCAAAATCGCTATATCTTGAGAGGGAGAAGGTACTGCCCCCCGCCACCCCCCCCCCACCCCCCCCCCCCAAAAAATAAAAAACCTGTTCCAACTTCAAGTTCACCTGAGAACCAACCTCCTGGAAATTCAGCTGCAGTAAGCATTGTAGCTTACTGGGATTCCTCTGCTTTGTAAGGCCTCCACTCCAACCGAAGTATCCATTCAACTGAGAAACTACGAAAGAGGCTGAAATCATTACAACTTGTAATTTTATTGTCTATTTCTTCATATGTATCTCATCTTTGTATGTGTGTGCGTGTGTGGTAGTGTGTGAGAGACATCACGTTAAAACTTCCAGGGCAAGCGTGACAATAAATGATTTTTATTTTTAAAATTCACAAAAACTTACTACTGGAAATTATTTAAATTGGGGCAACCACTCTGGGGGTAAGTAAACACACATTAGCCTTATACATTAAAACACTTTGATCATGGACAATAATAAAAAACACACATTTTGTCTGTGGCAGTGTATACCATAAAGGGTTGCAACATAAGGCTGTTGAGCAGAAGAAAAATGTAAGTACTGCTGTAGGTGAATCTTTGAAGGCTCATAATCAGTTCTGTGAGGCTACTGTACATGAGACTAAAATGTTAGAATCTATTGCCAGGATTATAAAATATAAAATCAACTACTGTAATTGACCTTGTGCCTCACCTTGGTTAGATTAGTTTAGAACATTCTCCACTTTCAGCCTCCTCATGGTTAATTTTGAAGCCCTGGAAAAATTTTAGGAGCAACCAATGGATTGATACTTTGTTTTAATATCCTTATCTTCTAAGCTTACTATGGTAGTTGAGGCTGTTTAC
This sequence comes from Carcharodon carcharias, assembly GCF_017639515.1. NCBI lineage: Eukaryota > Metazoa > Chordata > Chondrichthyes > Lamniformes > Lamnidae > Carcharodon > Carcharodon carcharias. The sequence goes on from NC_054471.1 coordinate 200,596,183, forward strand.
TCTAGAAGTCACAATAAGATTGGAGATCAGGGGCTTTGTTATGAAGCGGCTGATGATGTGTGTCAGGTAGATTGAATCCACGAGGGAAGCTCGATCCCACTATCACAACGGTTTTGCAATTTGTATTTATTTCGAGATGTGTGCCTTGAATTCAGTAGTAACAAGTCCACCAAGACTTAAGAGATTTTTTTTTAGAAAACTAAATTAAACATTTATTAACAAAAGAAAAGATTTCAGGCACATACATGGGTCTACAAACTACTGTTACAATAACTCCTAATTAATCTGGCTTCCAGTTACAGCCCATTAATGCAACAGTTTTAAAAAAAGATTTTAAGCAGATCCAAGCAAGTCAGCACATTACCCTGGATAGTAGAATTCAAAGTAGCTTTTCCCAGCTTAGGTTTCTGTAGACAGCAGGCTTAATGCACAAATGCTGGAGGCTTCTCACACTTATGTTAGATCTTACAATGCCCTCCCTAACACACAGCCTCATTCTCCTTTATACATTTCCCCTTTTAATGTAAATTCCGTTGTTCTGATATGTCATTGGAACTTTTGCTTTTCCGTAATATAAATCTTTTCATGGCGCTAATATTATCAGTAACCTTTGGGAAAAATAAATATACTGCTTGGCCTAGCTTCTCTGGTTAGTTGTGAACATTCTACCATCTCTTTGAAATTCAAACTGCCCTGATTTATCTAAGAATGCAAATTCTCCTCACCTTACATTCTAAGGCTTCAGCCATGTTTACATATTTAGTATTTCAAGCTAGCTTCTTTTGATGAATCAAAGCCTCCAGACCAACTGTCTCCAATTCAATTAAATCCACCCCCCACCCTGCAACACACGCGTGCGCGTGCACACATACACACTCACACACACACACACAATCGAAATCCCACTATTAACCTACTTTTATAATAATAATATGAGAATTATTATACTTTTGTGACAGGCTTGTTGCTCCCAAAAGTGTAGGCTTGGATTTGATTGAGACCTTCAAAATAATGAAATGAGCACATTCAGTCTACGTGGATAAAACATTTGAATTAAATAGTTATGTCTCATTATTTAAGGATTGATGTGCTTGCATTGGAGGCAGTTCAGATAAGGTTCACTAGATTGATTCCTGGGATGAAAGGGTTGTCCTCTGAGGAAGGGTTGAACAGTTTGAACCAATTCTCATTGGAGATAAAATGAATGAGATATGGTCTTATTGAAACATTTAAGATTCTGAGTGGGCTTGACAAGGTAGGTGCTGAGAGGAACTTTCACCTTGTAGAGGAATCTAGAACTGAGGGCTATAGTTTCAAAATAAGGGGTCTCCCATTTAAGGCAGAGGTGAGGAGGAATTTCTTCTCTCAGATCATGAATCTTTGGAATTCTCTATGCGAGAGAACTGTGGAAGCTGAATCGTTTAATGTATCCGAGGCTGAGATGGACAAAGTTTTGAACAATGAGCGACTCAAAGGATATGGGGAATAGGCAGGAAAGTGGAGTTGACGCAAAGATCAGATCAGCCATAATATTGAATGGCAGAGCAGGCTTGAGGGACTGTTGGCCAACTCCTGCACTTATTTCTTATGACCTGGGAAGTTGAGTGCAAGTTGCAGATACATAGAACTAGGTTATATGTTTGGAAGTGTATCTTTTCAGTGATTTGGACTGATGGGTTGTTGGCCAGTGGTGAGGACATATTCATTGCAGATATTCAAATGTATGGATGTTTTTCAGGAACATGTTTTGTAATCACACTAGCAGAGGTATTTCTGAGTTTTTGTTTCCCTTCAGTTATCCTTGAGTTTTTCTCCTGGTATTTTGGGAGATTGTGTGACTGGTGATGTTGGTGAATGTGTGAATAAGTTGCACCATACTGGTATGTGAGAGACTTGATGGACCAGCAATCTTCTCGTTTTCTTTATCTTTACATGTTTGTAAGTTAAATAGCAATATGTCTGGATCTTCGCTCAATGTGCGGGAGTGAGTCATGTGACACCACCTATCTGCTTTGTTGTAATGATATTTTAATCCTTATCCTTGTACATTGATATGCCAAAGTAGTGAAAAGCTATGAACTTCTAGTCGGTTAATAATCTTGACAAGAGCCTGATTGGCAGTGTATCATTGTTCTTTACTAGAATGTTCACATTGCACTACTGATACATGTAGTTGTAAACATTTGGCTAGTTTAAGGTGAGGCAGTGGCATGGTGGTATTGTCACTGGGGACAAAGCTCTGGGGACCTGGGTTCAAATCCCACCACGCAAGATAGTGCCATTTGAATTCAATAAAAACCTGGCATTATAAGTCTAATGATGATCACAAAACCATTGCTGATTGTTGTAAAGCCAGCGATGCCAATGTCGAATGAATAAAAAATAAAGTTAGCACCCTACCATGTATGTTCAATCTTGGAGTAATTGCCAGGTCAATGATTTTAAGAACTGGTATATGAAGAGAGAAATTCAGATGTATCAATTTGTCATGTAAGCCATATTCTAGAATGTCCTATTAGACCAAAGAATCCTCTTTCAGTTATTTTTGAAGTTTGCACTGGTTCTCTCTTTTCGTTGCATTTGATTGCAGTCTTTAAAACATGGTCAAGTGCTTGCTTCAGGGGGTTGGGGGATAAATCAGTGCCCTGACTGACATTTAAACCTGTTTTGTGAGTTCCTGGTGGGCAGATACAGGAGGTGCAGTTCCAGCTTCTGCCATCACTTTTCCCCCAAAGTAATGCAGCTGATAAATCTGGGGGATATTCAAATGACAAGTTGGCGTGAAGATGCACCATTCAGCATATTACATGTTGTTTACCAGATGCATCTGTGACAGGTAGATTGGTGAGGATGAGGTAAAGTAGGTTTTTCCCTCTTGTTGGTTCCCTCACCATGTGCTGCAGACCCAGTCTAACAGCTATGTCATTTAGGGCTCGGCCAGCTCGGTCTGCAGTTGCTGCTGCTGAGCCACTCTGGGTGATGGGCGTTGAAGTTTCCGACCCAGAGTACATTCTGTGCCCTTACTTCCTCCACGTGGTCTTCAACATGGAAAGCAGTGATTCATCAGCTGAGGCAGAGTAGTGTGGTGGGGGGGCGAGGTGAGTGCAGGTTGTGGTTGGTAGTAATCAGCAGAAAGTTACCTTGCCCACATTTGACTTGATGAATTGAGACTTCATGGGGCTAAAGTCATTGTTGAGGACTCCCAGGGCAACTCCCCATCGACTGTATACAGTCACAGTCGATGCCCTGTCCTGTCCCACTGACGGGACTGACCCAGGGGATGGTATCTGGGACATTATCAGAAAGGTATGATTCTGTGGGTATGAATACGTAAAGCCATTGCTTGACCAGTGGGACAGCTCTCCCAATTTTGGCACGAGCTCCCACATGTTGGTAAGGAGGACTTCGTAGGTCAATGCTGGGTTGTCTATCCAGTTTCATTCCTTTTTGACTTTTCTGTACTGGTTTGATGAAACTGAATGGCTTGCTAGGCCATTTCAGAGGGCATTTAAGAGTAAACTACGTTGCTGTGGGTCTGGAGTCGCGTATAGGTGACTCCGTAAATGACATTAGTAAACCAGATGGGTTTTAACGACAATTGTTTCAGGGTCACCATTACTGGTACCAGTTTTTAATTCCAGATTAATTAATTGAATTTAAATTCCACCAGCTGCCATGGTGGGATTTGAACCCCTGTCCCAAGGGTATTATCGTCTGCATACTTTTCCAGTGACACTACCGCTATGCCACAGCCTTCCCCTAGAATATTCCAGAATCTAGGTCATAACTTCCTCTTCCCTGCTTAGGAAAGGATAAGCAGCTTTCGTGAGTCTCTGAAGCATGTCTGGACAGATCTTCTGAGTATTTGAGATGTGAGGCAAAGTGTTGGGGTTCTGTTATAAGCAATTCCACTTTTCAGGCCTCAGTTTCCTAACTATAAAAGCCAATTAACCTCAGTCTCTAGATGTTGAAAGCAAAATCTTAAGGTCATGACAGCCTGACAGCATACTGACAAGACAGCAGGTACCTGCATGGCAGTTCTACGAAAGGTTTTTCTTAAGATTTGAGGCCTATGGAGACAGGCATCCTGCTTGAGCACCTTTTGTTGAACTATTGGCCTCTAAATGGAGGTAGGCCTCTGGTAGAAATGGAAGGGAAAGTTTGGAAGTGAAGGGGGTTGGGCGGGCATGGAATAAGTGTGAAGGTTCCAGGAGGTTTAAATTTTTACTTTGAGCTGTTAGTCAAGGTTTCCAAAAAGGCTTAGGAATATGTATTGCTAATGTCTAAGCTGCCTCCATTTTTTTTTAGCAATTATTACTAAAATTAATATTGGCACAGATTGGCCTTGTTTAAGAATTTTCAATGTCATTTGCTGGCTTCAGTCAAGCCTTAGCAATTGTATTAACAGCTTACTTGCAATCTTATATTTCATAAAACTGCTATGGAATTATGTTAAGACTTGGTTGACAAGTAATGGTTGGCGTGTGGAAGGGAGGGGTTAGAGAGAACAGCTCCACTTAGGTTCTGAAAATAAATGAAAATCTCTGCTTACTTAAGGCTCCTGCTTATTTATTTCATCCATCCCCTTGTGTTTTGCTCGAGGCACAGACTGATTAATGTTACCACAGGTCCAAAAAAAAAATCTTTTTCTAGTTTTGGATCTTGCTGCTAGGTAGCCAATGCCTGGAGCTGAAGAGAAACAATGTCATTTTTTAACAAGACAGCTATCCCTCTCAATCTGTTAAAATCTTTCATACTACCAACCAGACTTATTGTTTTAAATGATTATTCAGAGTATATTCTGGAGTCTTGTCAAGATATATTCTACATTTTTGAGGTAATGGATCAAAATAGATTAAATGACTATACTTTTTTCCAATCCACTTCCTGTGGGAACTCAATTTCACTCTTCCAGTTTCTCCACCCCACTTGTGTCCATATGCAATGGATAATCCTCTGTCAATTCTGTCACCTCCTGCATGATGCCATTGCCAGACACACATTCCACCTCCCCGCCCACCGCTCCAACCATCCCCCCCTTTCAGCATTTGAAAAGAATCGTTCCCTCTGCGACATCCTGCTCCACTCAATCACGCTGAATACACACTTCCATTTCCACTGCACCTTCCCATGTCAGCACAGGAGATACAGCACCTGCCCTTTTAGGAAGGGAGTTCCAGCATTCTGTGCCATTGAAGGAACAGTGATACAATTCGAGTCAGTAACTTGGAGAGTAACTTACACGTAGTGGTGTACTCGTGTGTCTGCTGCCCTTGTTCTTCTAGGTGGGTAGACGTCATGGGTTTGGAAGCTGTTTTTGAAGCTGCTATACATCTTGTAGATGGTACACATTACTGCTGCTGTGCAGCACTGGGGGCGGGAGTGAATATTTAAGGTGTTGAATGGGTGCCAATCAAGCAGGCTGCAGAATGGTATCGAACTTCTTGAATGTTGTTGGAGCAGCACTCATCCAGTCAAGTGGAGAACATTCCATCACAATTTTGTAGATGATAGACAGGCTTTGAGGAGTGTCGTAAGTTATTCGCCACGGAATCCTCAACCTCTGACCTGCTCTTGTAGCCACTGTAATTTTGTGGCTGGCCCAGTTCAATTTCTGGTTAATGGTAACCCTTAGAATGTTGATGGTGGGGGACTCAGTGATGGTAATGCTATTGAGCATCATGGGGAGATGGTTAGATTGATAGCTCTGTCGAGGGCACCTTCCATCACTTTGCTGATGATTGAGAGTAGACTCAAGGGGCAATTGGCTGGATTGCGTTTGTCTTTCTTTTCCACATTGTCAGGTAGATGCCAGTGTTGTAGCTGTAGTGGATCAGCTTGGCTAGGGATGTGGCTAGTTCTGGAGCAAAATCTTCAGCATTACAGCCGGGATGTTGCCAGGGTCCGTAGATTTTGCAGTATTCAGTGTCTTCAGTCATTTCTTGATATCACGTGGAGTGAATTGAATTGACTGAAGTCTGCCATCTTTGATGCTGGGGACCTCAGGAGGAGGCCGAGATGAATCACTCACTTGGCACTTTTGGCTGAAGATTGTTGCAAATGTTTCAACCTTGTCTTTTGCACTGATGTGCTGGGCTCCCCCATCATTAAGGATGGGGTTGTTTGTGGAGCCGCTGCCGCTTCCAGTTAGTAAATTGCCCACTGTCATTATTGACTTGGAGGTAGCAGAACTGTTGAGCTTTGATTTGATCCATTGATTGTGGGATTGCTTGCTCTGTCCACGTATGCTGCTTCCACTGTTCAGCATGCATGTGACCCTCTATTGTAGCTTCACCAGGTTTGCACCTCATTTTTAGGTTTGTCTGTGCTGCTCCAGGCATGCTTTCCTGCACCCCTCATTGAACCAGGTTGATCCCCTGTGTGCTAATGTTCTCTTTCATGCTATTGACTGCATTTTCTTTGTAGGAAAATATAAATGCAATGAAACTTGGTATATTGTTCAGTTTTCTGTGTTTTCTAGCTTTGACAATTTTCAGTGTTAAGTTGCCAGCTGGATTCAGTGGTAATGCTGCTCATTAAATTATTTAGTTTTCACCAATATCTTCCCACTTCCAGAAAAAGAATCCGGCTCTGCTCATTTGTGAAAAAGGAAATCAGAATTTTGATATTATTGATGTAGGTGCCCATCATTAAGACAAGCTAAATAAACAAATCCTAACACAATTTGTTCTTACAGCTCTGGTGATTAACCATTGTGAATATTCATACTTTAAAAAAATTAAACACAATTATGCCAATTCAGTTACAGTAAACTCCTTATGTGGGGAGAAATAATTATTTTCTCAGCTGAAATTGTTAATGTCTAAAATGAAATTTTAAACGTTGTAAAAACAAAAGTGCTATATGCATTTTCACCAAGTTCTTAAATTGACCTTTTGAGTTATCTTCTGTGTTTTCACCTTAATTAAACCTTTTGCCAAGAGTCTAGGCTATGACGCGCGTCATTGAATTGGCAGGATAGGTTGAAGTGGTTAACAAAGCATTTGGGATCCTGGGCTTTGTAAAAAGAGGCATATATAACACATATATAACACATAGGCAAGCAAGTTATGATGATTTTTTAATTAAACACTGGTCCGGCCTCAACTGGAGTATTGTGTCCAATTTTGGACACTACCTTAGGAAGAATGGGAAGCCTTTTGAGATGGTGCAGCAAAGATTAATGAGAATGGTTCCAGAGATGAGGGACTTGAGTTACATGGATAAATTGGAGAAGTGACGGTTCTTATTCTTAGAGAAGAGTAGGCTGAGAGGAGATTTGATAGAGGTGTTCAAAGTCATTAGGGGCCTAGACACATAGAATCTATTCTGTTCCCATTGTTGGAAGGGTCAAGAACAAGAGGGTACCAATTAAAGATGTTTGGCAAAAAGAACCAAAGGTGATATGAGGAATCCTTGTTAAGCAGTGAGTGGTTAGGACCTTGAATGTTATGCCTGAAAGGGTGTGGCAGCAGATTCAATTGTGGCTTTCAAAAAGGCAACTGGAGAGAGAATATTTGCAGGATTCTGGGAAAGGGCCAAAAGCTGGCATGAGTTCAGCAGGCCACATAGTCTTGTGCTATAATCATTCTATAATCCTGTGACTTGATATTTTTGCCAAGAATTATGACTGCCAACTGAAGACAATTCCTACACCCTAAGCACCTGAGATATTTGCAGTTTCCCATGTTGCATCAGCAGAATTTGTCACTCCAACTATTTTAAGAAAAGCTAGATGGGAAATCTCAAAAGCTTTCTTCAGGTTAATTTTGTCCTGAGCCAACACTGTAGCAATATTTATGTTTCTGAAATGATTTGAATACACACTGGATGATGAATTTGATTAGATTTTCAACTAAACTTGGAAAATTTTGTAAAGGTAAAAAACTATCAAACTAAGGTAGGCAAAGGAAGAAAGAGAGAAACAGACATTGTTTTAATTCATCCTCATGAATTTTTCCCCAAATTAAACACATGAATTTTGAAGGCTTCTTGGGCAAAGTTCTGATTAACATAACTTATATTTTGTTACCTTAAAAAAAAGTAAACATTCTAATTCGAAACAGACACTCATCCACACCCAATCAAGAAACATCTGAATTCAATATTTGTGGAGTCCCATACCTTGCCTTCTCCCACTGTTGTGATGCCTATCCCTTCCCATTCTCGTCACTGTTGACAGAGGATTTATACCCTCCACCTTTTTTTGTATCAAATGTCATCTAGGTCCTGAACTCCAGCATTCCCACCCCAGTGCTGCCAAATTCCAGGATCTCCAATTATGTGCTACCAAAGACAGGGTTGTCCGATGAAGCTGCACCAAGCATCCTCCTCAGCATTTTCTTCTGCTGTGAATTCTTGGCTTTAAAACATGAAGGAATTAAAAATTAATTCTGTAGGTAAAATCAATGCCATTCATTTGAAGTTTTTAGAAAATAATTGATGGGATGTTGGCTTTCAATCCCAAAAGCCCTAATTAAAATATCCTAGAAAGCATGGAATTTTACATTCAGTCACTGTAAATCAGTGGACCCGATGTTATCCTCTAAGTTAGACCCCTTGGGTCATTGTGAGCAAGGCAGTGCAAATCTTAGACTATCGCTGCAGTTGCACTGTAAAGGAAACCTGAACCCAGAGTCAGGGCCTGACTTACTTCCGAGTGAAGAGTGAGAACCCCTAGAACAAAGAATATCACTCTGCTTCACTTCAGATTCTGTTCAGTTCTTGACATTCAATTTGCACTGCACAGATTTAATGCCATTGTTAAGGTGAAACCACTTCACACATTGGTGATCTTGCTGTATGTATATACTGCTCTCAGATTAATATATTTCAACATTAGACTTGCGTGCCAGACCCTATTGACTTGCGAATTCAATTTTAAAGAAACATACAGGTTCTGATTTATGCATGCACGATTAAGTCATTTTTTTCAATAAGACAATAATAAACTGTAACAGGAAAGCATGTTTTAAAATGGTGCAAATGTGTCAATAACCTGTCTTGTTTTGCTGAGATTATAAGCATATTTTAGGCTGGTACTAATTTGTGCAAAAAATCTGCCCTGCTTAGCTTAGTATTTGGTGTGACTACTTTGCCAATATTTTTCCAGATGTTTTTAATGCAAGCATGATTAATGTAAGGATTAACTGTGTTACAACAATAGAAGGAATACAAATTGAGAGACTACATCTCATAGTGCAGTCTTCATTCTAAAAAAATAAAAACAAGACCATGTCAATACTGACTCAAAGAAGAAAGTTAGTTTTATTTCAGAAGACCATTACTGTAGCTAGGTACAAAAACACATCACAGCTTAATCTGTTTACTGACAACCCAGTATCCAAAAAGATATCAGAACAACAGTTAGCGATTTGCTATAGTATATAAACAATGAAGTCTCAGTGAATCCATTCTTACCTGTGGACACTCTGTAGTAAGGTGGTGATGTCCCGTTTCAGCAAAACACAGCCCATCACCTTTCTTGATTTTGATTTCATGTGAATTTGCTTTGCATTATCCAAAACAAGGTTTCGTTGTGATTTGAAGTTCAAATATATTATTAGCTATGGTTTCATCTTCCATTATACGAAGACCCACTGGCTTCATTGATCTTAATTACAGCAGCTGATGTGTCCTGTTGGTACAGTGCTACACTGTTCCACAATGTTGTTCATTGGGGAACTAGTTATTGCATGTACATAAATCAGCCATGTCCATTTCTGCATGAGCAGCAAGGCTGACATATGTTATGCATACTTTGCTAATTTCTCTCAATTGAGCTTAGGCTTATGTATGTTGTAAAAATCTGTTGCAGATGGTCAAAAAAGTGCCTCCTTTCAAAGGGTTCTCCCAGTTGACATTTAATTTTCTGTGACCCATTTTCTGTCTCCATCAGTGGTTTGGCTGCAACTTACATGCCAGAAATATGATCGTGTGAAGTAATACATTTATCGTGGTGACATTTCTGTGCTATTCACGTAAGGATAGTTGTGCACTTCTCTTGCTTTTAAAACTAAAAATGTTTTGCTACGTAATGTTGTGATTAGAGAGAATATCTGTATGGTGTTTAGATTTTAACCTAGCCAACTTGCTACTATTGCCATGGTTAAGTCTTTGCCAGAATTTGAAATTGAAACTTCCTATGTAAATGTTCAAAGTTGAAACCCTGCCTGTAATGTGATTATAGTCTTTGGTACATAGGTGTTACTGTGGAGTGAGTTTCTGAAGTTTTCCTCCAGCTCTGTCATTCTTCTGAAAAAAAGCTTCATCACCAACTAACTGTGCAGTACCACGAGCAATTTAGTAGCGCACACAAGGTTTAATATCATTGTCAAATGTTTGTGAGGGTATTTTCATTTAAAACACCTAAGCATGAGCTACATGCAGTGGGCCTCAGCAAAGGAGAAAAGTTTGTAGTTGAACCTTTGTGCTGAAAGAGGTTACATTGAATAAGTTTTTAAGCTATGAGTAGCCATTTAAATGGATATATCTTCTTGACGCTACCAGAAAGTCGGGCTATTGGGCTTTGTGAAGAGGCATGAATTAACCTGTATACCCCAGAGAAATAAAATCTTCAAGTAACATAAATATGCAATGAAGAGTAATGAAGTGATTTTTCCCTTATTAGAAATCCAGATATGTTTTTGCAATTTTTAATTTCTGAAAATTTGATGCCACCACTGCAAAGTTCTTAATATGGACAATGAGTTGTCACATGAATTATTCTGCAGTTGTTATACCTTGTAATATGCAACAATTATTGGGGAGGAGGAAGAGAAGGAGTATATCGAGAACTGATTTGTGAACTTACACAGATGTGACTTTGTAATAGAAACTCAGCAATTTTTTTGTATTTCAATTGGCTTTATTTTGTACAAATTGTACATATTGATTGAGGTTTAGTCTAGGCTGAATCTGCCTCTAATTTAGAATTCTGTAGCTTCACCAGCTTCAGCTTAGCCTGCTTCAGGGCAGCAGCCTACCTGTAAGTGTCTCTTTACTGCACCCAAAAGGGATCTGGACACACCTCATCCAGACTTTTTAGACCTTTGGCAGTCTGAGTACACATCAGAGTAGCAAAAATTAATGTTGTTCCGTTAATGAATACAAAACCAGTGCTGATTTCAGTGTTGTAGTTTAGTTTTATTATACTGCATCAGAATAGTAATGGAAATGATTACAAAGTTTTTGAAGATTGTGAGCAAGAACAAAACCAATGGAAATGAAGATACTTTTTGTTTTTTCTCTCCTTCCCTTTCAAACATATTTCAGTGATTTCCATTGTTCTCTGTTTTTAATTTGATTAGCTGATGATGACTACACAGATGCCAGCTGTTCTCTTATATCTTTGTTTTGTTTTAACACATTGCATGTTGCAAGTAGGATGCCATGAACCTCATCCACTCCTCTCATGCATACTTTCCAGCAAGGCACCCTAGAAAGAAAGACAAATTTGCATTTATATAGCACTGTTCACATCCTCAGGATACCCCAAAGTGCTTTGTAGGCAATGAATTTGCTTTTAAACCGTAGTCATTATTGTTATTTAAATGTATTGGACATCAGTTTGAATCCGAGATCTCAACTGTTTTTACAATCTGTACAGAGATGTTCAGCCACCTAGTAGCATCCAAGTTCTGCTCCAGCTGAAATTAGGTAACCTAGTATAGACCAAAAGTTGAACCCTCGGTCTTTCTGGCCTGTGTGGATTATTGCTGTGCTGGGCAGCCCTTTTACCAACTAGACCATAGTGAGAGCACTTCGTTCTGTTTGAAGTTCCACTTGAGTATTACTGCCTCAGATGCTCCTCTGCCCCACATTGCATCTGCATTTTTGATTTTAATGAAATTTTAAACTCACCTGTGCTATTCTGAACCATCTTGGTTCCTTGTGGAGTCATATTAGGTTTTTCGATGGAAGGTACAATTGTAATCTGACATGGATGTTTGTGCTTTTTGAGTGATGTTACGTTTTATATCTGCATATGTTGCATATTTTATGCATTTACCTGGTATCCTGGTGAAATTAGAAGATAACAGTTCCACTCCCTTCCTCATGCATATTTGCCTTCTCAGTTATAAGTGAAACTAGAAAGTTGACTGGCAAAATGTTGTTAGAAGCTGATTGGATGCAAATTGAAAAATCAGTTACTGCTACAGAATATCCAGAGAGCCAACTCTGTACATGGTTACCTTTTGGGAATGATATTTGAAAGTTTTTTAGGAGACGACATATATGGCAGAAAGTGTAGTATATTGAAGAATGTTCTCGTGAGAATGTTGTAGCACGTGCCATCTATCTTCTCTGGCATCCTCGTATCTGTGTGCTTGACTTTGCCAGTTGCTCATTAAAATACTGCCCTGAAGTAAAACCTGTACAGTTGTGTATTAATTTAAGATGGTCAATTCACCACTCTGGTGGCAAGTTCAGTTTTGCAGCATGAGCTGGATTCTGGTTTGTGGAATCCTGTTTTGTGACGAGTTGTCGTCTTGTTAGTTGGGATACTTCATAGATGACGATGTGTCACAGCCTGCATTGTGGTGGGGTGGGCAAACCAACCTGATTTGTTTCAGCAGCAACTACGATAATGCATGCCTTATAATAGCTAATCACAATATGGCACTAATTTTGAAGCTGTAGGTTTGCATAGCTAGCTCAGAGTTGCTTGGTGCTTAAGAGTTTGGAGAAGAAGGGAGAGCTGAACCTGGTGGTTGGAAAGATTTCATGGAAAATTTTAAAGTTGACTATTTTAATACTTTACAGTATTTATGAGAGGTATCAATGTAATTGAAGTTGCATAAAACTACAACTCATTTAAAGCTTGAGTTTCTTGTTTTTATTATCCATTTTTGGTTGGTTTCTAAATTTATTTCAGATGAGCCTTTGCAAATGGGACTTGAAGTTGAGTGAAAGCTGCTGTGTATGTGCCCACATTGATAATATAAAACAGGCTTATTTTGCCACCAAATATATGGAAAGCACATGTGGCTATTCGCTAATAGTGATGTTTTTCACTTTAGACAAATGTATTTTTGTGAATTGCTTCCCTGTAGAAACATTTTGTAGCGTATGTATTTTCATTCATACATCTTAATTTTAACATTATTTTTATTTGTTTTAATTTGTCATTTTAACTATTTCCTATGCTAAATTCATTTTAATTAATGTTTTTGTTTTTCCTTTTTCTCTCCTTTCAGGTTTTACAGAGTTTCACTGATGTCCACTCATAAGAACATGATGGCCATATTGTTTTAAAAGTGCAAGTGTTCTAGGTTGTACAAGATGTTCAATGGCTTGAGCATTCTGTAGTTGTAATTGAGGGTGTAAGTAGTTAACATTCAGAAATTGTACATCTTACATTCCAGCAGTAAATAATGTAATGATCCATAAATGTAAAAAAAGCCTTTATTAGTTCTCTACACAAATTGACATATTTCTCTGGCCCTTTTAGAATTTTCACCCTGATAATTTAATTTAGTTTTTTGACCATATCTAAGAACTTTTTAAAACTGAGTGGTTGGACAATTCGGGCAGCATCATGGGCTACATAAACTTAAGAAGCCAATGAACAATTTTCCAAAGTGACCCAAATTTAAAACTTCTAGAGCTTGGTGTTGCAGTGCAAATTCTGAACCTCATTTCTCTGGTTTTTGAACCTTTCACTTTCCTTTGTAACAGTCCACAGTTCCAGATAGAACAAGCAAACAGGACAGTTAATTAGAAGCTCTAATTCCTTTTGTAAGGAATTTTAGAAGGTAGTTGGGTGGTATTTTTAACCTAAGAACTTGGGAGTTAGTTAGTTTTCTTTCCATTTTCAAAACCACTAAGGGTGAACCTTTCCAAATGTGATCCAGAGTTACAATGAAGTCAGTCAGATGTTGTAGGTGTTGTATGGACTTACTTTCTTTTGTAAAGAAGTTTTGATTGATCAAAGCATGCAAAGATTAGTTTAGAAGAAATTGTCACTGGTAGCTACCTTTTTTCAGCTGTATAATGGTTTTATGGACAAAGTATATGATTATATGAAGTTGTATAATTGATTCAACAGCTGCAAAATTGTGATTGCTTAAAAAAACTCAAAGTTGCACATATTTTAGAAAAACAACTTTTTTTTCAGAAGTCACCTGTAACACATAAAAGGATGATGAATTGCATCTGCTTTGAAATGAAAGAAACATCCTACAGATTAACAGACTTCTTTGAGTTCAATCACTCGTTGCAAAAGCAGAAAGACCTATACAAAATTTGCTAATTTCTAAACATTATTACAATTCCTGCAGAAGTTTAAAATATTGAAGACACTCAACTTTGACTATCCAATGCTAGCCACTTGTGAAAGCATGTTATTTATTCATTAGTTAAATGTAAAACTTGATTGCCTGTTTTCAACGTTATTGGCAGTTGCAGTCACAAGGAAAAAGTGAGCAGCGTCAAAATTCGGATAGCCAGGGAGTGAAGGATAGAATGCTGGAACTTGATCTTTATTTTGTTACTTTTATTTTATTTATACAGACACACATTGCATACTATGCACTTCCAACAAAAAAATCATCTTTCAGTCTGCTCCTCTCTAATATCCACCCCTTGAAAACTGTTAACACTCAATTGATACAAAATTAACAGATTCCCTTCTCTCTCTCCAAATACGATGTAAAAAAGTAAATTATATGCACAACCAGAATTTCAAACAATTTGATCCTTCATGTCTCTCCACAATTCAATAAGATCATGGCTATTCTTCTGCCTCAATTTCATCTTCCCACCATGTCCTCAGATCCTTTGGTAATTGATCTTGGCCTTGAATATACTCAGTGACTACATTCACAGCTCTCGAGGAAAGAGAATTCCAAAGATTCACAGCACTTTGAGTGAAGAAATTTCTCCTTGTCTTCATCCTAAATTGCCAACCCCTCATTCTGAGACTGTCACCCTTATCTCTCTTAACTTTTGTAAACTCCTCTTCAAGTACATCTGCATCTTTTAGCAGGACTTTTAACTGTTAACAAGTAAGGTGGACAAATTGTCAATGCAAGTTTAAGAATTTTTTCCCCTCATTTTCATCACCTGACTCCATTACTACTTGGCTAAAGCTCTGATGAGAAACTTCAGATTTTGTCAAGAGCATACAATAATGTCCCGACTGGGTAAATTGCAGATCAGATGGTTTCCGAAAAATAATTGCCTTGTCATGTTCCATGTCTAGTTTCATTTATGACCTTTTCATGGAAGCTTTTACTCAATAGTATAGGTATCTCACCAAGACTTTGCATCCTCCAACAATTTCACATAGAATCTCTGCTCTTTTGTAATCACCAAACCTAAAGTAAGTAATACTTCTATATTTCTCAACCTTGTGTCGACTAACACTACTTTTTAAATTAAAACATTTTAACCAGTCTATGGTGTTGCTTGTCTTCTGACCCCACATGCTCTGATCTTGTCATTAGTCCACTATGTGGTGTTTTATTGAAGGCGTTTTGAAAGTCCAGATGTTGCATCTACTGGATTATCCGTGTCTATTCTTTCTATTACCTTTCCAAAGAATTCAATAAGCGTGGTCAAATTTATCCTTTCCTTTAGAAATCTGTGCTAATCACCTTTTATTATACTTCGTAGTTTCTGCTCGTTTTCCTATATGATCTTTTAGTAAAGATTCCATCATTTTCCTATCACCAATGTTAAGCTAACTGGACCATAGTTCTCTGAACTATAATATTAGTTGATCACTTGCCCTATGGAGCTGTTCCATTTTTCTAAATAAATTTTATATCTACGTAATAATGACTCTACTATCTTTGCCCTAGCATATGAGTTTTATGCTCCCTAAGTTTGATTAGTTGTCCACCCACCCTTTCTGTCTCAAATATCTTTATATATTTTTTGATATCTCACAATAGCAAACTGAAATGTCTGATTCTCTGCTCCCATTGACCATCTTGTCCAGTGTTCTCATCTGATGTTAATCTATCCAACCTCTTCTTTATTCCTTTCATCTTTTCCAATACTGTGTTCACCCTTGCCATTTTGTTTTGCAGGTCCTACTGGCACATTAGCAATTGTTCCTTTTCTCAGCATTTCCCTTTAGAATGTTTGATCACTCATGAGCAAGAGTCATTAAGACTCCATTATGGATGATTGTATTGACATTGGCACTGACAGAAAGATGACTCATGGTTAGCATTCAATGTTCCTTAAAATTGTCTCCCTGCTAGGCAAAGCATTTTGCTACTTGCCTTACCCAAGCAGCTACAGAAATGTTATGGCCTTTATCTCTAAGTTATACCTTTGGCCTGTTCTCCTCGTTTTCTCGAAGCCACACACGTTTCATGTAAAATCTTTATCTTTTAAAGAACCTCAAACCCAATGCTAATTTCCTCTGAGCTGCCTTCCTCCCTCTTCCCTTAACCAGCAACTCCTCAACATCAGTGATTTCAATCTTCAACTAAATGTCACAGTTCAATTTCCAAATGATTCACCTGCCACTTGATAGCAACAGCACCACTGTCAACTTGCTTAATCGCTCCCTCACCAATGTTTTTGACACCCCTCGTTTCCAGTAATATGGTTACTGTCTCCCACCTTTCTTATTCCCACAATACAATCTCTTCTTCCCTCAGTGGAGCAAACTTGAACAAACCTGGCATACTTCTGGCCAAGGCATTAATTGCAAGATCTGACTTGACTACATGAAGGATAGCAGTGCTTCACTATCCCCAGCTGATACTGCCTAAGATTACAGGATTATTCTGGAATCCAATCTCCATGACCAGCTGGCTCCTTAATCTGCCCACTCTCTCCATCCCCATTAGACATCCAATTGTGAGGTGCCCATGGATTTTCTCATTACCAAAATTGAGAGACAAATGAGCATACGAATTAGAAGCAGAAGTAGGCCATTCAGCCCCTCGGGCCTGCTCCACCATTCAGTAAAATCATGGCTGATCTGTTTTGAATTCCACATTCCCATCTACCCTAGAGACCATTCATATACCTGTCTTGAATTCATTCTCCTGTTCCTCCTAATTTCCTACCAACTCTAGCCTTATCTTTCTGTCTTTCCTTCCCTATCTCTCCCCTCTCTTTCCCATAAAGCTCTTGTATCCATGAGGTCCATCTCTTGCTTCCTTTGTCCCTTCCTTAATCAACTTCTTGATCACTCAACTTGCACCCAATCAAATGCTGGTTTTTATTTACATGCTACCAGCCTGAATCTTGTCAGTGCAACTCTAGCGGTGGTTTGTCTTCCCTCTTCTGTATTGTCATATCCAGAGACCAGCAAGGACCCACTATGTGCCATCTCCACTTCCTCATCTGAATACTGCCTCGTGGTGACATCAACTGTAGGCATGGAGTCAGCTTGACTTGGTGCTGGTAATTTTTTTTATTCATTCACGGGATGTGGGCTTTGCTGGCTGGGCCAGCATTTAACATTCTTGAACCTGTTGTTTGCTGCTCTTTGCCAACTTAATTGACAACCACACTTGAATGAGCCTTCAGTCCAACATGAAGGAAATAAAAGTCATTATCTCTGGTCCCTGCTGCAAGCTCCACATCCTTGCCTCCTCAGGCATTATATTGGGCTGAAGCAGGCCATCTGTAGCTTTGTTGTCCTGCTGAATTCTGAGTCAACTTTTAAACTCCATATCCTTTCCATCAAAATCGCATTACACCCACAAATGCACTGTCCCACTGAAGCCAGTCTGATGTTGAAACCCTGAAACATGTCTTTGTCACCTCCAGACTTTACTACTCTAATGCTAGTTTCCGATCTTCTACATTTTTAAACTTTCAATTTTTGCCAAACTCTCCTCTCTATCCTTTCCCACACTAGTCTTTTTCTCCAAAGCCCCATCCTTGTTGACATTGATTCTTTATGACATTTTCCCACTTTATCCTTGAAATTTCCTCCATCCCAATCCTACCTATCATCTCCCTTCTTGGCTCTGCATTGTTTTGTGGCATCTGAAGTGCTATGGGATTCTTTCTTTATAAAACAAGTCATTAGCTTCACCTCATTGATCCAACATAGTTCTCCTATTTGATACTGGATGACAATAAAACTGCAGAGTTCTTATCTAGGTTTTGAACCCCAACTGCATGGGAGAGGAGGACAAGTGACTCTCTTTTGTTTGAAATGGGAGGGAATAAAAGCCTATGCTTAAAAAGAAAACAGGTGGGTGGGAGATCTTGGGGATGAATCATTCTGAGATGTTTTGGAGCCAAGAAATGAAGAAGCTCAAATAAATGAGGGCGGGGAAATGATCAAAATTCCATGCCCATTGGCCAATGTTATACGTTAACTGCACAAGTTTGATTTTACAGGAAGAAGCTTCTCTGAACATACAGCAAATGTCAAAGTTGGAACTTCACACGGATGGATTTCTGTGGGAGGTGTGAAATTACAGGAGGGCTAATATGCAAATGTGTGTAATTAACAAGTATACTATTTTCAGGTTGGAAGACAGGAGCTTGTTTATGAAGGATATAATTCATTTTGTACTCAGACGAGAGTTTTAGAAGAGAAAAAAAATAACTGTTCAGTTTTTTGAGGAGCTTAATAGATTGTAGAATGGGCTATGATACTGAATATTCTGCAAATAAAGAAAAAAATCAATTGTTGCTTTGCTTCATTTTATTGCATTTGAAAATCTCAGTTGTAAAGAAAACCAAGAGCATAACAGGAGCTGGTAAAGTAGAAATGAAGGAGATAAAAGAAGATTTAAAAAATGACAGTAAGTACTGCTGGGGAGAGTTTAATTTGTGATTCGAAAACATCATTCATAAATTGCAGTCTCATGTTGATTGTGTGCACAAATAAAGATTACTTCACTTGAAGATTTATATTCTGTTACATTGTGTCTGGAAACAGAAGAAACTTGCATGTTAACCAAAACTGATATAAAAACTTTTTAGGAAACCCTATTCACTGCTACTTAGTTCATGCCTGCTTTTTAGCTGCTCATTTTTTTTGTGTTTGGAAACATAAACCTTAACTCCCTTGTATTTGAAGGTAAGTGTTGTTAAATGTTTCATCCTCAATAAAAGAACGTAACAATCCCCTCTAATCTTTGTAACAGCAAAGCAGTTTATTTTCTTTGATTTAAAATTGACATTTATATGTCATTTCTAAGTTATAGGATCAGTTCCAGAGTACCCAAGATCTGAACAAAGCAGATTATTGATATATAAGGATAATTTCAAAAATTCCCGATGTGATTGGTAATCATTTCATGTGTCCTAAGTTAAAAGTAGTTTGCAAGTTTGGAGCATCAAAAATGCAAACTGTAGTGTTTTTAATTATCTCATCTCTATTTCTTTTCTCTGCTTTCTAACTAAGCTTGTGGAAACTGCTTAGGTTTAGCCATGAACAGCTGAAACTCTTGGTGTGTCTCCTATGTGTCCTGAGTTAGCTGAGGTGGAACTGGAGTGAGAGGGAAACTGCAGTTGCCTTCATTACCTCATGTTGGGGAGAGAAGAAGAGAGAGTACCAGTTTAATCAGGCTGATTTGTATAGAAGTTTCCCTGGGGCAGCAAGTCGTAATCTGTTAGAGTGTTTAGCACCAATGTTTTATTATGTATTAGACTATGGAATGGTGGTGAAAAATGGGAGAGAATATTTGGAATTTTAGAGAAGGGGTATATATTCATCGCCAAAGTGAGCATTTCATATTTCAGTAAAAGATTTTGAGTTTACATGAAACCAGTTTTCTTTGTTCGAAGGATCCTGTTCCTCTTGAACAAGGACTGCTACACAGACATGGAAAATAACATGCGATTGATTTCAATTTATATTTTTCACTTGAAAAATGTTACACGGGTCTCGATTATTGTTGGTAGGTGCAACTTGCAATGCTGCGTTTGTTTATCCTCCACACACATTAGGACAGGACAGTTAAAGAAATCTTGGGACAGTATCTTTCAGAGCCTGGGGTAATTTCATGCCATATAATCCTTTCCATTGAAGATTGCTATCCCAAACAATGTTGTTTCAGGACTGCTGTATTGTGGAGTAAAAGGACGTGTGGCAGAAACTCCAATATAGCCATTTATAGGTAATTTATTTCAGTTATTCCAGTGTGGGCAGTATTGGATAGGGGAGACCAGGCACTTCCTACAGGAGGAGGGAGAAAGACTGAGTACTATATTCTTTAACTTGCATTATAGGAGATGACATAATACTGGGCTATAGTCTGTTGTGAGGAAGGCTGCTTTTGACTCCCAGGCAATATTGAGCATCACTGCTTCACACCAACGCTTGATTTGTTAATTGGCAAACGTCCTGCTGTTTTTCCACAAGGCAAGCTTGCTGAGCCTTTGGGCTGGATTTTATGGTTTCTAGCACGGTGAAGGAGGTGGAACAGGAATGTGTGGACTGCTTGCTCCCAGCACCCGTCCCTGCCATCTCAACATGGCAAATCAAGTGTTGGACGGCCGATTAGTGGCTGCACTAGTGGTGGGAAGGTGATCAATTAGTATTCAGAAGCGGGGGGTGGTGGTGGTGCTGTGTGTCTCACCGGACATCTAGGGCAGGACGTTCGGCAGAGGGGTTAGGCCGTGAGCTGGAAGTCGGCCACTATAAAGGATTAACAGATGGAATATGGCAATGTATGACACACATGATGATGTAGCACTGACATGAATCAAATGTGTGTTAGACTCTCTCAAGCGAGGTTGCAATACCATGCCCAGGAGCGACATGCCTACTCTGTAATCCCTTTTAATAGTACTAATAAACAAGTCTTAAGCATATACCAGAGCATGACTACAGTCTGTCCAGTGACTCTTACTGCACCTGGAGTCCACAGATCAGATCAGACCATGGAGGCAACAGTGAAGACATCAATGTAAAAAAAATACTTTGGAGTTATCAAAGGAGTGAAGGAAAAATCTATAATAGCTCACACTTACAAATGGCTGGAAGGCGGTGGCACACTGGAGAGAGATAATGATGACTGTACATAGTGAGCAGTCCTTGCCCTACCCCAACTGTTTGACTGTCTCGAGGGGCCAGGGGAGAAGTCAGAAGTGGAAATTATGGAAACGCCATTTCCTTCGATGTCGAGCAGCATCAGGCTTTCATGCTAAAGAGCAGAAGCATATGAAGCCTGTTTGTTTCTTTGTTGTAGGTCCAGTAGCAGATGACGTTCTCCTGAGGCAGGGACTGCAGACTTTGAGACTGTTCTCAAACCATTAGACACCTATTTTAGCACAAAGCGGAATTTAGTAATGGAACGTGCATGTTTTAACCAAAGGTTGCACCAACCTGGGGAAATGATTTCTAACCCACTTATATCACAGCTTTGTGCAGATTCAGGGCACTGACGGATGTACGAATCCAAGACCATATAGTCATGGGTTTCAGAGACGAAAAGCCCCCCAACTTTCTGCAGTCCAAGGGTGACTTACTTTAGACCAAGCGGTCCAGTATGCGAGGTAGGCCAAGCTTAGAAAGTTCAACCAGGCTGTAATTTGGCATGACTGCACATGACTGTTGACTGGGTAGGCCCACAGGCAGCAGTCCCACCCATAAGAAAGCCCATCAAGCTGGGTGAAAGAATGGGGAACACCACACCAGCAGCCATTTTGAGATACTTGCGTTGTGGTGCAAAAAACCAACATAGATGCCAGGACTGCCCAACTGGGGGCGCAGAATGCTTCCAGTGTGGGAAGACTGGACGTTTCAAGCATTTCTGCAAATCCAGCAACTTGAATATAAGTAGAAGACCAGAAAGTATTTATGAAACACACTCCAAACAAGAGATTGGAAATCAAGTTAAAGACACAGTTCCTAGGAGAAGTTAATAGTCTTAGTCCAGACTATCGGTCAATTACAATGCAGGTTAAAAGTTTTGATACCACCTTTAAAATTTACACTGGAGCTACTGTCAGCATGCTAACAAATGGTCTCAACTGGCTTCAGCCAATACCTGTTCATCTATCAGACATCAAACTACAAGGCCCAGGTCGCACAAATCTTCCAGTTAAAGGCAGGATTATTGCTCTTCGTTACAAGGGGTGACAGGTTGTTGATTTTCCGTTATTCCCAATCAATGTGAATCCTTATTGAGTGATGATGTTGGCATACGTCTAGGAATCCTAGAAAAACCAGATGATGCCCAGCATTTGAACAACCCAGTATTGCTCATGGAACAATCTAGAACCTTCTATTTAGAACCAGTGAAACTTCAGCCTACAGCAGTTGAGGAAGTTTATTCAACCAGCAGCGTTCCTTTTTTTTTGTCCACAGAGACACAATCCGCTGGACCCCGAGCAGAGATTGAAGTTATGAACCTCTCAGTTCTTCTTGAAGTAAGGCCAGAGATGGCGAAAACAGAAGACACGGCAGCAGATGGTGACCATCCTCATGAAGGCCTGCTGGACCCAAATTGGGTCTTTCCAGAAGAAAGTGATGAGGAAGAAGACATTGTAGCACTGAATGATCTGTTGAGCGCTGAGTTGTGGAGGTTCGTCCATCTTTCCAACTGATAAACACACCACATGAAGTTACTGATGCTTTTTTTGAGGAGTTAGCTGTGTTTCTAGTGGCTGAGCAGCATTTGGATCTTTATTCCACTGAACTCATCCAGATAATACCGAGCCTATCTTGCTCTCCATGAAGAGTCTTCCAGAGAGAACGCCTTGCTTGAGTCCATGAGGATTATGCTGCCAAAGAGCTGGTACCTTCCAGGGGTAAAAGTCATGTGACACTCGTACTTCAAACCCTGCTGAAAGTCTTCTTCCCTCTAGAGCTGTATTTCAGCACAGAAGCTGTGCAGAATCTTTACCACTTCTGAAGCTGCAGAAACCTGTACATCAATCTTGCCTGAGTTGATTGTTCACAGGAAATTTTCTCTTATAGAAGATGGTGCTATATTATCTCCATATCCTCAGTAATTCTTCCCTTTGCTCAGAGTGGAGCAGCATCACACTGACAAAAGCGTGGTGCTCTCACCTCCAACTACAGAAAGTAGAGAGTCCTTCCGAAATATCATCAGGAAATCATCTCTTCATCTTTTCCCGAAAAGCGTACAAGAATTTTTTTTTTACCTCATCGTTTATATTCATAGAAATTTCAGATCTTCAATACCTTTCCAGTCTTTGATTCAGCAGTGAATGATAGTACTGCGACAGTCTTCCCTGGAGTTGAAGATCATTCTGTAGGTCTTTCCCAGTGTGTTTCAAGGGAGCAACCAGTTCCTTAGAGTCCTGAGCTCTTCTCTTCTAGTCCCTGAGAGTCCAAAGGTCAATGCTGTTCTGTCTTCTCTCTTGGATTAGTCTTTCATTGAAAAGCCCCCATTGTCCTTTCACTTCAGTCATCCTGAAACCTGCACTCTGCTTTCCAGCAATGTTGCTAAAGTGCTGTCCTGTTCTTATGATGATGTCTTCCAAGACGAGAAAGAAACCCCACATGTCTCCAAGGTGTCTTCCCTAATGGCCAAGAATATGTGGGAGTTTGAATCCCTCAGGACTGTGACTTAGGGAAGGGGAAGAGTCAGCGTTGGGTAGAAGCTGTCGTAATAGCGAGTTACAGAAACACAATCTGAATAAAGATCTTTTTCAAATTGTTGAAATTTGGATAATATACTTATGGGAGAGGTGTAGTATTAGGGATTAATAGATGGGATATGCTAATATGAAAGAAAGAGGTTGGAGCAACATGCTTGCTCTGTAACCTATTTAGATGTAGTACTAATAAACAATTGTTAAGCAAGAGTGTGACTAAAATTTGTCCAGTAACTAAGTAGAGTCCGCAGATGAAAAAAACCATCTCAGGACAGTCCTGACCTCTGATTTAAAGGCCCCTGCTCTCTTGTGCCCTCCTTTTTTTGTAAAGTCAGCCTAAAGAAAACTATAGAAATAAAGTTTGCCACCAGCTAAATGCTGCCACCTTCACCAACAGAATGCTGCTGCATACAGCCGTGGTCCCACTTGCAGTCCTTTTCATCTACCTTTGTGCCGCCACCTCATACCTGGTGTAAATCACTCCCATTGCATTTCCTGTGTGACAACCGAGAAGTGGAGTGGGCAATATGAAATTGCAGTCAATTGTCTAACAAAGCTCAATAGCTTATTAATTGTTTCTTTTCAACGTGTTGGCTGGGCTCCCAATTTTGGCGCCTGCTCGCCTTCTGTAATATCGGAGACTGGTGGAATGACACCAGATTGCCAACCTGATGCCATCACATTGTATTTTACGTAAGTGCCGGGGGTGGGGGTGCTGATTTGCGGCCGTAAAATCCAGCCCTTTTCTTACAGTTGAATCTGTGTTCAGTTCTCTTTGGGGGGAAAAAAAGCACAGGTGTTGCAATTACAATGTTCTTTGCTTATGCTGAGTTTTGCTATCAATAATACTCCAGTGCCAGAGTTTTCTTATAGTTTAAAATGTTCTTCATAGCTTCCTTTGGTTGATACCTACATTAGGTTTTATATCCCATTGCGGTGCCTTTTTTGAATTTGTTACTGCCACTTTGCATTAAGGCACAGGTTTCAACAGAGCAAAGTGTGTTTTCATCTATCTACATCTTGCCTCGTGTCTTCTGGGTGTTTTTCTAAGGAGGTTTCTTTTGTCCAGTACACTTCTAGGCTTTTATAAATATGCCAGGAAGTCTAGCATCTTTGGCCAGTTCTCCGGTCTAAGCTTCTTTTGATGCATCCTTTCTGTCTTGAATGATTCATTTAAAGTGAAATGGCCAAGTTTAGAGTGCAATCTTGTGCTTATCAAAAGTTGCTTCTGATATGATAGCTTTCTAATGTTCCTGAAGGGCAGAGAAGCAAATTTGACTCATCCTTCTTTGTGGTTTCCTGAAAAGCACTTAGTGTTGTTATAATGTAAAGTTTCATTATAGCAGATGCTATTTTTTAAATCTCTCAACCACACTGATTTATCTATACAAAATGAATCTATTTCTGCTCATCTGTATCTACAATGGAGTGTTTTTGCCCCAAAAGTGATTTGGGTATACTTTTTGAACATGTCCCGAAGCAAATATTGGGCAATCTGAACATTAACTAGATGCATTTCATAAGACCAGTTATAATTGCAGAGGCTGTTACTGTAGCTATTTAAAAATTGGGTTTATATCTCACTTTTTTCATGAACCTACTTGACCTGGATCACAGGATAGAAGGGAAGAAAAAATACTAGTTCTGAATTGTCTTAGTCTTAGTTCTTCACTTAAAAAAAATGTTGGAGTTCCTTGTAGATAGATCAGCTGCTATTATTTTAACTGGTGTGACAGTAAGGTAATTTTCACATCTAACTGCTGCTCGTGTGGCATTTTAGGATATATTGAGGAGTCTCTAGTTACAAAACTTGACTTACTTTTGGGCAGATCTTATGTCATACAAACTTAAGACTAGCTCTGTGATTTCCTGCTCCTGCAGTGATTTTTATGCCCTTCAGGTCTTGCATAATGTCAAATTGCTAGTTGGAAACTGCACTTTGTTTCTCTGCAAGCCACTTCAGAAGTGATATAATTAACACAATGCACTTGAGCTGGGTTCAGGTTCCAAATTAACAAACTGGATTTATTTATAGTAATAAAATGAGCAAGGTGGCTACTGTGATATTGTGTCGGGAATAAATACCTGCTCTCTGACCTTGGTAACATTGAATGTGTAGTGTAGACAATTTTGGTTCTATTTTGTCCTGAACCATCCTGTTCCCATCCTTTTGTAATTTGCTCCATTTTTTTTTAACAAGGGTTTAGTGTTTGAATTGCATGAAATTTAGAGTATGCTTCCTCTGCCAACTCTGTTTTTTGGTTGAATAATCCATAGGCCCGTGGTCTTCCTCCCTACTTAACATCATAATTCTGTTTGGAAGCAGAAGACACAAGACAACTTCTAGAGCCAAACATGCTACAGCTGGATTCCTATCTTTGCTATCTTGCCCCTTTCCCCTCACCTGTGACTAACATCCCCCCCCCCCACCCCGCCTCCCCCAAAATCCCTCCAGTCCCTGCTGCAGCTTCATTGAGTGCAATGTCTGTAATTCAGATTTGTAGACACAACTAATTTTGTCTCTACACAGTGGCAGTACGAAAGCATTGTGCATTGATAGAGCATCTTGAACATGGTAAGATGTCCCAAAATATTTCACTGGAGTGTTACTATTTGAGCCACAGAAGGAAATATTAGGACAGGAAGCCAAAGGCTTGGCCTTAGAAGAGGAGAGTTAGAGAAGTAAGAAAAGGGAATTCCAGAGTTTATGACTATTAAATGTGTCACAATACAGAATTTCTTATTTATGCCTCAGTGCCTGTGCACCATTTCTGATTATTATATCTGTTCCCATTCTCTCAGTCCCCCTGTTAAATAAGTACATGGAAGGCACTGAAACAGAATTGAAAAGCAAATAAACTTTGGATGGACAATATCGTGAATGAAAGATATAATCGGATGGTGCTGTTGTCAGAATTTGGGTGCTGAATATCATCTAATTACAAAAGTAGTATGAAGTACAATGTCACATAGATTACCCAACATCTGATGTACACTCTTGTGTATGTCTTTCAACTTTGCTCTTCAATGAGTGAGCCATCCATAAAGAAATGGCCTTTTCGGTAGAGACAAATTTTCAATTACCTATTCATCTTAAAAGGAGGACACTTGGCTGACTTTGTTAAGTTCCAGAGCATTTATTTCAATGATTTGAAAGGGTTTTAAATTGTTTTTTGGCAGTAGTGCAAACCAGGTGATTGTGAATAGATGTCTCATCTTAAATCCGCCCTTTTTTTATTCATTATATTCATGGGGAGGAAGATCAGGCGGGGTGTAAAACAGGTTGCTAATTCAGTTGCCCATTTTACCTTGCCAGTGATGACCTGCCTTGCTATCATGGTCCTATGCCCATTGTCTGATGAGTTTGTCCTGTAAGTAATACAGTTCTCTGTGACAGGTAATAAAAACTAAATATTAATGTAGCAGGCCCATCTTCAGGCACTAAAATTTACTCTTGGCCAAGAGTGGAGTTTTCCCCCTAAATATGGCAATAAAAGTAGGAATGGCTGAATCCAGCGTGCAGCCAGCTACAGGCTGATATGATTTTAGGAATACAACACCTTCCAGGGTAATGGCTTTAAATAATTAAAACTCACTCCTTAGTGTGATAAATGCAAAGCGAAAATATTGAAAGCTTCAGTTAAGATCAAAGCATAGCCCAGGTTATGCAATTATCAGGTCAAGCACCTGAAAATGATGAGTTACTATTTATATGTATGAATAAAGTCTTATGCTATATTATTCTCTTGCATCATAAAAATGAGAGGGAATATAAATTTCATTCCATATATATTAAGCAGAAATTTGACATGACTGAAAATATGTCCTGTAGAATTAATATTGGCCACAAGAAAAGAAATGGCAGTTCTATTATCTAAGCAATATACTGCTGATTTGATTGGTCGGTTTTTTTAGCTGCTGGCAAATAGGAGTAGAAACCAGTGAGGAAATTAAAAATAACAATGGGTTAATCTCAAGTAATCTACAGGGTCTGGAAAAATCAGAATATATTCAAGTGCAACTGCCCAAGACAAAAACAGACAGTTAAGACCAGCTGTAAGACTAATTTGGCTAAGTTATGCTGTACCAAGTCTTGTCCTATTGACTCGGTTCCTAAAACTTTGTGAAAGATTTATCCTTGGTATTTTGCATATAACCAAGTTATGATAGTGTAGTTATGAATATTGTACACTTGCCCACATTTATTGTGGGTTTTTAGCTCTAAAATCTGAAAAAGTAAGTTTGTGGGGTACTATATTAAACTGCTTGAGTTTTGAATTGATCCTATTTCTGCGAACCCCAATTTTTGTTCAGCCTTTTCTTTATTTTGGTCCAAATAAATTATTATTAAAAATAGCCGATATTGTTTCTAATTATTGCAAGGAATAAATCTAGTGCTCTTTAATTGGACATATTTTAAGAAATCTTCTCGAGATGAAAACAAGGTAAATCATGATATGGTTTTTGGTTGCTTTATGCTTGAAGGTGAAATCACATCAATGATGAGAGAGGATGTCATGAGAAGTAAACTAGCAATGGAAATTTTATGGGTAGAATTAAGAAATAGGAAAGGATCTAAGATTGTAGGGGGAGTTGTGGATAATTCACCTGGCGGCAATTGTGAAGTGGTGAATTGTCTAATATCTGCACTTATGCAATCATGTAATAAAGTAGGGTGGCTTTAATTGGAGGTTTTAACTTTGATACAGATTGGGGTAAGCAGATGAGCACATGTGAGAAAGGAAGCGAATTTCTTGAATGTGGCCAGGATAGTTTTCTGTAATATGCCTTAGAAAACATGGGGGCATGCCATTATTCGACTTTGTAATGAGTGATCAGTCAGCTTTTGTTAAGTGCCTAATGGCGCATGAATGTTTGTTTAATAGTGATCATAATATGATCAAATTCAACATAGTGTTTCATGTGGAGAAACATGAAACAGCTATTAAGATTCTATATCTGGCAAATGCTGACTTCAATGGGATGAGACAAAGGCTGTCCACAGTAAACTAGGTAAATTGGTTACTGGGTAAAGTAACAGAAGATCAGTGGGAGATTTTCAAAAAGGAATTTAACGTGATACTGAACCAGTTTATACCCCCAAGTGTAAAAAGATTTACTCGACAGGAAGATAACCATGAATGACTAAAGAGCTAAGAGACAACTTAATACAAAAACACGATGGAAAAACACAAAATGTAGCACAGATCCTGATGAATGGGAAAGATGTAAAGAACACAAAGGTTGACAAAACATAACTACAAAAAGAAAAGAAAGAAGGGATATAAAAATCACAAATTTTTACAAATGGAAAAATGAAGGTGGTCCGTAATGATGTGGACTCCTTGACAACTGATAATGGCGATATTTACAATGAAAGAAAATGGTGGGCATGCTGAATAATTACTTTTCATCATGATTTCCAGTAGAGGAAGAGGTCAGCTTGCCAAATTTCCAAGGATATTAATATTGATTTAGGGGCAGGAGCTCATCCAAAATAACATAAGAAAATTAACAGTAATGGAGAAAATGACTTTAAAGGATGACAAGTGTCCAGGGCCAGATGGTTTCCATTCCAGAACTTTAAAGGAAGTAGGTGAGAACATTGCAGATGCCCAAACTATATGAAATTCTGAAGCTCTGTTAATTCAGGAATTGTTCCTGTAGATGGAAGAAGAGACGCTTTAACTAAAGTTGAAGCTTATAGAATTGAAGGCAAATTATTGACCTGGTTAAGAAATTGGCTGAACAGCAGGAGTCAGAGTGTAGGAATATAACGGACAGGTACACCAGTTGGCAGAATGTAATCAGTGGTGTCCCATAAGGATTTGTTTTGGGGCTTCCTCTATTCACTGTATTTATTAATGACTTAGTTGATAGGGTTGAAAGCCATGTATCAAATTTTCCAATGACACAAAGATGGGCAGCATTGTAAGCAGTGTAGATGGGCATGCAAAATTACAAAGAGAATAATGGATTAAACAAATGGGAATAGCTGTCACAAGAGGATTTCAATGTAGGCAAATATGAGGTCAACCCACTTTGGACCATAAAGGACTGAACTGTGTACTTTCTAAATGGTGAAAAGTTAATATCAGTGAAATTCCAAGGAGGCGTGGGAGTCCAGATACATAGATCATTAAAATGTCTCAAACAGGTGCAGAAAATAATCAAAAATATTAATGGAATTATGGTCTTTTTGTCTGGAGGACCAGAATACAAGGGGATAAAAGTCATGCTTCAGCTATACAAAGCACTGGTTAAACCACATCTGGGATATTGTGAGCCCTTTGGGCACTGCACTGTAGGAAGGATATAATGGCTTTGGAGGGAGTGTAGAGTGGATTTACCAGAATGATATGTGCACTCCAAGTATTAAATTCAGTGCAGAACTTACACAAACTAAGGTTATATTTCCTGGAATTTAGAAGCTTAAGGGATGTTTGGTTTATGTTTTTAAGATATTAAGGACAAAAAACAAGGTAGCTGAAGAGAAACCATTTTCAGTAGTTGGAGAGTTGAGGTTAGGAGAAATATTCTGAAAATTAGAGCCAGACCTTTCAGAAGTGAAATTAGGAAACACTTCCTCATGCAAAGGTTTGTAGAAGTTTGGAACTCTATTCTTCTAGTAGCAATTGATGTGACGTCAATTGTTAATTTTACAATCGAGATTGATAGATTATTGTTAGCCAAAGGTATTAAGGGTTATGGGGAAAAGACAGGTATATAAAGCCAGGACTACAGATCTCCCCCATTGATGATTACAGAATCTCGAAGCAGATCTTCTATGGGTAGCTGTCTCAGGGCAAAACACATCAATGTGGTCAACACAGATGATATAAGGACATCCTAAAAAAGCCTTACAAACTTCTGCATTGAAGGCAGCCCCTCTTGGGAAAACACTCCAACCGACATCAGGCCCACACAAAGGCAAGCTGTGAAATTTGGTTCAGTGCATTTGAAGGACCATCTATGACAAACTCGCAACATCTGATATGCCCAGAGAAAGGGCAGAGGTGGTGTAGCTGCAGAAGATTCCCCCAAGTACCAACAATGACGATGTTAATTGTCAGTTCTGTGGATGTCCATGCCAACCCCGCATTGGACTTTTCGGTCTTGAGAGGACCTGCAGGAGATGATGAGATCATTTATAGTTTGGATATACTTGAAAAATGAGGAGCCTACCATGATGCAAATCAGCCAGGATCTTGCTGAATGAATGTAAATGAGCTCCTCTGTTCCTACCTTCATATCTTGTGTTGATGCTGAAATAATTTTCTAGCTGTAAAGGGACGAGAAGTCAGGAGTCTGGAAAAATTAGATCAGCCATGATCTTATTGAATGGCGGGACAGGTTTGATGGGCTGAGTATTTTTAACCCATTCGTGAGATGTGGGCATTGCTGGCTAGGCCAGCGTTTATTGCTCATCCCTAATTGCCCTTGAGAAGGTGGTGGTGAGCTGCCTCCTTGAACCGCTGCAGCGCATGTGGTGTAGGTACACCCACAGTGCTGTTAGGAAGGGAATTCCAGGATTTTGACCCAGTGACAGCAAAGGAACGGCGATATATTTACAAGTCAGGATGGTGAGTGGCTTGGAGCGGAACTTCCAGGTGCTGGTGCTCCCACGTGCTTGTTGCCCTTGTCCTTCTGGATAGCAGCGGTCGTGGGTTTGGAAGGTGCTGTCTAAGGAGCCTGGATGAGTTGCTGCAGTGCATCTTGTGGATGGTACACACTGCTGCTACTGTGTGTCAATGGTAGAGGGAGTGAATGTTTGTGGAGGAGCCTGGCTGGTTTATTTCTCTTTTTTTGTTGCAGTGGTTCAGGAAGGCAGCTCACCACCACCTTCTCAAGGGCAACTAGGGATGGGCAATAAATGCTGGCCTAGCCAGCGAAGCCCACATCCTATGAATGAATAAAAAAAAAAGCCAGCCAGGTTCCTTAAGTTAGCAAGTAAAGAGTTAGTATTAATGCTAAAGCTCACTCGGGTAAAGATGCAAAAATTATTAACGAAAGGTTTAAAATGTACAAATATATCCGACCACAAAAAAACACACAAAACCACCTCCCCACCCCCATCCCTCCCAATCCAAGCATGCAAAAAAAAAAATTCTGCAAAGTATCAGATCTTAAAACTTGACCAAGTAAAAAGAAAAGCCAGAAAAAAATATTCATAGATTGTCCAGATGCCTGTTTACAGCTGAAGGGTCACTTTCCACAGCTGCTGGCCCTTGAGTTTCTCACTGGAACAGTTGTTTTGCAGTCATGGCTGGTTGATTCTCTTTTCTCTTGGAGACAGTGGTGTTGATTTGGAATCTTCCCTTAAGAACTCCCAGTTTGCAGCAATGAGGTCTTCTGATGGATTTTCTAATCAAAAACAGCTCAGCTTTGATAAGAGATGCTTTGGAGAAGTAGAGAGGAGGTAAGGCTGTTGCTCCTTCTTTTCCAGTGGCAGTCTCTCTTTTAGTTCAAATCCAGGTATATTTTACATCCAACAACTGGGTCACGTGACCTCTCTTCTGGTTTCAATCTGGGTTTATTTTAGCCACTATCTCCAAACGTTCCATGGACTCTGTGGGCGGAATTCTTCCATGCCTCTACCAGCAGGATCAATGGCGGGTAGGCGGGGAAGAATTTGGCTGGAGGTCTAAAAATCGGTATCACACCGGTGTGAAATGGCAGCGGATCTTCCGAGACTGCCCACGATGATTGAGATTCCTGCCGGAGGCCAGGGTGAAATTATTGGGATGTAAATGAAGGACTGGCCCTCCTGCCCCCCCACCCCCCCCCCCCCCCCCCCCCCCACAACTGATTCTCCGTGACACCAGCGGGAAAAACGCCTGTCTGGATCAACGTGGTGTGCAAAAGTCGAGACTTACCTTAAGGGCCTTGCAGCTTGCAGAAATCTGACGAGGAAGATGGAGGCTTCCGTGTACTGGACCCTGGAGTAACACACGCAGCAAAACACGTGGCTAAAGGAGTGGTGCGGGAACGAGGGGTTCCATTTCATGGGGCACTGGCATCAGTATTGGAATAGGAGGGATCTGTACCGTTGGGATGGTCTCCACCTGAACCGATCTGGGACCAATGTTCTAGCGAAAAGGGTAAATAGGGTGGTCAACAGGACTTTAAACTAGAAAGTGGTGGGGGTGGGGGGAAGGGAAGGGTAAAACTCCAAGAAGTATGACTAATGGAAAATAAAACAGCAGGTTAGCGTGTGGGGGGGGGGGGGGGGGGGGGGGGGGGGGGGGGGGGGGGGTGGGGTGTGGGGGGGGGGGGGGGGTGGTGGTGGATTCAACTTCATGGAAAATTATGAAAAAACTGAAAAGAAAGGAGAGCCCAGGAGAGGCTATTAAAGTCTCCAGAACACAAAATAGGACAGAGTGTTTGGAAAGGGCTAGGAATCTAACTTCAAGCACATCAGATAAAGGGACGACAATGAGAAAAAGGGGACGGGAAATACAGGACTGAAGGTGTTGTATCTGAATGCACACAGTATATGAAATAAGGTAAATGAGCTTGTGGCGCAGATTGAAATTGGCAGGTATGATGTGGTGGGCATCACAGAGACATGGCTGCAAGGGGATCAGGACTGCGAGCTAAATATCCATGGATATACACCCTATTGAAAAGATAGGCAGGTTGGCAGAGGGGGTGGGGTTGCTTTGTTAGTAAGAAATTAAATTAAATCGATTGTAAGAAATGACTTAGGGTCAGATGATGTAGAATCTGTGTGAGTAGAGTTGAACCACAAAGGTAAAAAAACCATAATGGGAGTTATGTACAGGCCTCCGAACAGTAGTCAGGATGTGGGGCACAAGATACACCAGGAGATAGAAAAGGTGTGTAAGAAAGGCAAGGTTACAGTGATCATGGGGGATTTCAATATGTAGGTAGACCTCGAAAATCAAGTTGGTAGTGGATCCCAAGAAAAGGAATTTGTGGAATGTCTACGAGATGGCTTTTTGGAGCAGCTTGTGGTGGCGCCCACTAGGGAACAGGCAATTCTAGATTTAGTGATGTGTCATGAGGCAGATTTGATAAGAGAGCTTAAGGTGAAGGAACCCTTAGGAGGAAGTGACCAGAATATGATAGAATTTACCCTGCAATTTGAGAGGAAAAAGCTGGAATCAGATGTAACGGATTACAGTTGAATAAAGGCAACTACAGAGGCATGAGGGAGGAGCTGGCTGGAATTGACTGGGAGATGAGCCTAGCAGGAAAGACAGTGGAACAGCAATGGCAGGAGTTTCTGGGAGTAACTTGGGAGACACAGCAAAAATTCATCCCTAGGAAGAAGAAGCATATTAAAGGGAGGATGAGGCAACCATGGCTGACAAGGGAAGTCAGGGACAGCATAAAAGCTAAAGAGAAAGCATACAATGCGGCGAAGAGCAGTGAGAAACCAGGGGATTGGGAAGCCTACAAAGACCAACAGAGGACAACTAAAAAAGAAATAAGGAGGGAGAAGATTAAATATGAGGGTAAACAAGCCAGTAATATAAAAGAAGATTGCAAGAGTTTTTTTTAGATATATAAAGGGTAAGAGAGAGGCAAAATTGGACATTGGGCCACTGGAAAATGACACTGGAGAAATAGTAGTGGGGAACAAAAATGGCAGAGGAACTGAATAGGTACTTTGTGTCAGTCTTCATGGTGGAAGACACGAGCAACATCCCCAAAGTTCAAGAGAGTTGGGGTGGTGGTCGGGGGGTGGGGGGTGGGGGGGGGGGGGGGGGGGGTGGGGTGGGGGGTGCAGAGGTGAGTATGGTGGCCATTACCAAGGAGAAGGTGCTAGGAAAACTAAAAGGTCTGAAGGTGGATAAATCACCTGGACCAGATTAATTACATCCCAGAGTTCTGAAGGAGATAGCTGAAGAGATAGTGGAGGTGTTAGTGGCGATCTTTCAGGAATCACTGGAGTCAGGGAGGGTCCCAGAGGACTGGAAAATCGCTAATGTAACCCCCCCTGTTTAAGAAGGGAGTGAGGCAAAAGATGGGAAATTACTGGCCGATTAGCCTGACCTCGGTCATTGGTAAGATTTTAGAGTCCATTATTAAGGATGAGATTTCAGAATACTTAGAAGTGCATGGTAAAATAGGGCAAAGTCAGCATGGTTTCATCAAGGGGAGGTCATGCCTGACAAATTTGTTAGAATTCTTTGAGGAGGTAATGAGGAGATTAGACAAAGGAGAGCCAATGGATGTTATCTATTTGGACTTCCTGAAGGCTTTTGACAAGGTGCCGCACAGGAGGCTGCTCATAAGATAAGAGCCCATGGTGTTAGATGCAAGGTACTAGCATGGATAGAAGACTGGCTGTCTGGCAGGAGGCAGAGAGTGGGGATAAGGGGGTCCTTCTCAAGATGGCGGCTGGTGACTAGTGGAGTTCTGCAGGGGTCAGTGTTGGGACCACAACTTTTCACTTCATACATTAATGACCTAGATGAAGGAACTGAGGGCATCCTGGCTAAGTTTGTAGATGATACAAAGATAGGTGGAAGGACAGGTAGTATTGAGGAGGCGGGGAGGCTGCAGAAGGATTTGGACAGGTTAGGAGAATGGGCAAAGAAGTGGCAGATGGAATACAACGTGGGAAAGTGTGAGGTCATGCACTTTGGTAGGAAGAATAGAGGCATAGACTATTTTCTAAATGGGGAGAGAATTCAGAAATCTGGAGCGCAAAGGGACTTGGGAGTCCTAGTCCAGGATTCTCTTAAGGTTAACTTGCAGGTTGAGTCGGTAGTTAGGAAGGCAAATGCAATGTTGGTATTTATTTTGAGAGGACTAGAATATAGAAGCAGGGATGTGCTGCTGAGGCTTTATAAGGCTCTGGTCAGACCACATTTAGAATATTGTGAACAATTTTGGACCCTGTATCTCAGGAAGGATGTGCTGGCCCTGGAGAGGGTCCAGAGGAGGTTCACAAGAACAATCCCAGGAATGAAAGGCTTAACATATGAGGAGCGTTTGAGGACTCTGGGTCTATACTTGATAGAGTTTAGAAGGATGAGGGGGGATCTGATTGAAACTTACAGAATACTGAAAGGCCTGGATAGAGTGGACGTGGGGAAGATGTTTCCATTAGTAGGAGAGACTAGGACCTGAGGGCACAGCCTCAGAGTAAAGGGAAGACCTTTTAGAACAGCTGAGGACAAACTCCTTTAGCCAGAGAGTGGTGAATCTCTGGAGTTCTTTGCCACAGAAGGGTGTGGAGGCCAGGTCATTGAGTGTATTTAAGACCGAGATAGATAGGTTCTTGATTGGTAAGAGGATCAAAGGTTATGGGGAGAAGGTGGGAGAATGGGGTTGAGAAACTTATCAGCCATGATTGAATGGCGGAGCAGACTCGATGGGCCGAATGGCCTAATTTCTGCTCGTATGTCTTATGGTCTTATGGTAGGTGGTGCTACAACCATGTGGCTCCTCCTCGAAGGAGTTTTTGGAAGGTGGGAATTCTCCATGTTGCAACTTTGCTCAGGCTTTGGACTTCCAGACAGGGATTTTGCCAAGGGGGTTCGGATCCTCAAGCTGTGGGGTGGAAGACAGCAGGAGGTACTGATGGTGGGTTAGGGAAGGCTCGGAGCACTGCAGATGTATTGGAGGTGTGGGGGCCTGGAGGGGGGCATCGTTGTTGGGGGGTGCAGGAAATGGTTTCACAAGGGGGTAGCAATGTGATAAAGGGAATGGAGGGGCGGTAGGGACAGGGTCATGTTGGTAGCCAGGTGGGGTGGGGTGGAGGGGAGTGAATGAAGGAGGGGGAGTGTCCAGGTGAATGTGCTCACAGGGAGGAGTTGGTGGAGTTAATTGTTGACTCCTGGAGAGCGAACTTGGTCTGAATGATTGGAGGGTATGGTTAAGGTTACAGGTAGCAGTGGGAGTCACGAGGTAGAATTGGCAGCCTTCTTGGTGGGTAGCATGTGAGATCTGGATCTCTGGTCAGGTTCAAATGGCATACCAAAGGTTGCACAGTGTTGGACTCAGTCTGAACAGCAATCGGGGATGGAATCAGGTCCTGATGTGGACTTTTTGACAGGAGCTGAGTAAGAGTATTTCAGCTTTGTCAATGGTTAAGGTCAAAATTTTTGCTCATCTACTACTTAGTTTCAGATGAGCACAGAAGTTAAAACCCTGTGGATTCAAGGGTGGCAAAGAGCTAGAAGTAGGCTAGAGCATACAAATGGAAACAAAAATTGTGCCTACAGATAATATCAAGGGGTAACATGTAGTCAAGGAAAGGACAGAATCTTGGGACAACTTAAAGTGACTGTATGGGGTGGTGGGGATGGGGTGGTCAGCAGTTACAGGAGACCTACTGACTAGGCAAGAAGGAAATTGTGCATGTGCTTTGCTGTGATGTGCTGTTGCGTGGTGCAATCACAGAAAATAAACAAATGAGAAGAATGATGTGAATATTTTGAAATACAATCACTGATAGTATATTTGACGGCACCCGTCTCAAAGTTGTAGAAAAATTCTTGGTAGTGTGCTCTAATGATCCCACTATTGATGAAGGTATCTGTCGTGTAAGGGTTAACAGAATGGACATGCTAATGTATGATGTGGATAATGATCTATCACTGACATCAGTCAGTCATGCCTTAGACTCTCTCTCTAGAGAGAGAGAGGGAGATTGGAACACAGCATGCTCAGGAGCAACATACCTACTCTAACCTGTTTAGATTTAATGTTAATAAACCTGTTTTAAGCAAGTGCTAGAGTTGGAATTCCTTCTGTCTAAGGGAAGATATGTTATGCATATCAGTAACCAAGAACCATGCCAAGAGTCCACAGATCCGAGGGACCATCCAAAGCATGGTGGCAGCGGTGAACATATCAACGTAAAAAAATACATTGGTGCCATTACAGAACCACACGAGAATGAAGAAAAACTTGATAGTGGCTCTTATTTACAACTCTACGGAAGGAGGAGGCAAAATGGAAAGAGATAACGATGACTTTACCTGGTGAGCGGTACCTGCCCCTACCCCACCCATTTGAGTGTTTCGTGGGCCAGTGTTGGGAGTTGTGGAGGAGACTCTTCCTCCAATATTGAGCCTTAATGCAAAGGAGCAGAAGCACAGTCAGTTCTTTCCTTTATGCTGTAGATCCAGTAGATGATGTTCTCCTGAGACAGGAATGGAGGAGTCCATTGCAGTCCTTGACTCCATTCACAAAGTCTTCAACTCATATTTTCGTCCACCATGGAATCTAATTTTGGATCAAATGGACCAATACAGGAGGCAGGCTGATCTCAGAATGAAACCGGGCTAGGATTTGGTGTGACTCTGAGGCGTCATGTGATTCCGTTGACTGGGTAGGCTCATGGTCAGCGGCTGCACCATCATGAAAGCTCGCCAAACCGGGCATAAGGGTGGGAAACTCCACAACACAGCCGTTTTGAGATACTTACGTTGTGGTGTGAAGGAGCAACATAGATGCTAGGACTGCCCAGCAGGGGGTGCAGAATGCTTCCAGTGTGGGAAGACTGGGCATTTCAAGCACTTCTGCAAAGCCAACAAATTGAATCAAGATGGAAGATAAGATATTAATGAAATACACTCCATCCAACAAATAGGAAATCAAGACAAAGATGAACTTACAGAGTTTCTAGAGGAAGACTATTGGTCAATTACAGTGCAAGTTAAATGCTTCGACACTATCTTTAAAATTGATGCTGGAGCTGGTGTTGACATACTAGCAGATGATCTGGACTAGCTTCAGCCAATATCCCTTCACCCATCAGACATCAAATTGCAAAGTCCAGGCAGCACAAGCCTTCTAATCAAAGGCAGGATAATTGGACTGCTCCTCGTTACAAGGGGTTGCAGACCACTGATTCTCTATGTTGTCCACAATCAACTCACATTCTTAATGAGTGGAGATTTTTCTTTTTGATCGCACTATTTATTGGAATTTCTATTGAAGGGAATATAAATATCCGGCATCGACTAATCAAATTCCATCTCAAAGTTTCTTCGTCCACTCCAGCGTCAGTCCGATCCTGTCACCATGGATGGGCAGGAATGTCGGGCATATTCCCATCATCCTGGACAGGAACTGGAATATTGAATGGAACAGCCTAGTTCAACCTGGCCTGTGTGTCAGCCATCGGACTCACTGCAACGGTGATTGAAACAATTCAACAATGTTGATGTGCTTCTAGGAATTCTGGCAAAACAAGATGATGATCAGCACTTGAACAACTCAATGCCTTTCATGGAACAATCTTCAACCTTTTATTTAGAGCTAGTGGAACTTCAGCCTGCAGCAGCTGAAGAGGTTTATTCAATCAGCATTAGTTTCTTTCTATCACAGAAACACTCTCCAGTAGACCGCCGGCTGAGATTGAAGTTATGAATCTCTTAGTTCGTTATGAAACTAGGCCAAATACAGAAGGCACTGTGGCAGATGATGGCCATCCACATGATGACCTGTGGGACTTCATCTGGCTCTTTCCCAAGGGAAGTAATAAGGAAGAGGCCATTGTAGCACTGAGTGATCTTTTGGAAGATGAGCCCTAGAGGTTGGCCATCAATCCAATTGATAGACACACCATATAAAGTCTCCAGTGTTTTTTTTTGAAGAGTCAGCTGCGTTTCTAGTGGCAGAGCAGCACTTATATCTTTATTCCACTGAATCTGACATTGTAAAACCACTCTATCACTGGATGTCCATGAAGCCTTCCAGAGAGACTGCCTTGCCTGATCCCATGTCAGAGTCCATGGAGGATCACACTGCCAAAGGAATGGTGGCACCTATTTCCAGGTGTGATTGTCAATTGAGGGCCATACTTCAGTCCCGGCTGAGAATCTTCCCTCTAGCGCTGTATGTCAGCACAGAAGTTGCAGCAGGATCTTCAGAACTTACAAAGCTTTACAACCCTGTACACCAAACCTGTCCACAAGTTATTCATCTACAGGAAATTCATCTTTATTTTGTCTTAGAAATTCACCCCATTGTAGAAGATGGTGTTGTCTTGTCTCCATAACCTCAGCAATTCTTCCCATTGCCCAGAGTGGAGCAGCCTCACACAGAGCAAAGTGTGGCTTTGTCACCATTGCCTCACACTGAGCAAAGTGTGGCTTTGTCACCATTGCCTCACACAGAGCAAAGTGTGGCTTTGTCACCATTGCCTCACACAGAGCAAAGTGTGGCTTTGTCACCATTGCCGACAGAGAGTATACATTCCTTCAGGAATACCATCGTGAAGTCACCTCTTCTTTTCATGAAAGGCTTACTAGAATTTTGTTGTTTTTCCTTCATCATCTAGATTCATTGGAATCTTAGATCTTCAATACCTTTTCCATCTTTGATGGAGTTGAAGATCACCTGTCTTCTAAAGGTCTTTCCCTGTGCACTTCGAGGGAGCAAAACATTCCTCAGAATCCTGATTTCTTCTCTTCCAGTTCTAGAGAACCCAAAGGTTGATGCCCTTCAGTCTTTCATTGCAAAATACTCATTGTCCTTGCAGCTCTGTAGTCCTGAAGCTTGTACCCTGCTTACCAGCAATGCTGCAAATTTGCTGTCCTATTTTGCCAATGATGATGTCCTCCACAGGAAGGAAGAAAGCCCAGATGTCTTCAAGACCTCTTCCCTAAGGGCCGAGAAAAGACAGTCCCGAGGGCTACAGTGACTTGGGGAGGGGGAAGAGTAGAAGTTGGGTAGAATCTGTAGTTGTAAAAAAGAAGTTACAGAAATGCAATGGAAATAGTTAAAAGCATAGTTTCATATTCTTATTAAAAAAGAGATAGCATACTTGGGGGGAGGTGTAGTGTAAAAGTTAACAGAATAGATTATGCTAATATATGACATGGATAATGAAGTATCAGCATTGACATCAATCAGTCATGCAGTAGACTCTCTCTTGAGAGAGAGAGGTTGGAGCACACCATGCTTCGGAGCAACATAATTACTCTGTAACAAAAACAGAATTACCTGGAAAAACTCAGCAGGTCTGGCAGCATCGGCGGAGAAGAAAAGAGTCGACGTTTCGAGTCCTCATGACCCTTCGACAGAACTTACTCTGTAACCTATTTAGATGTAATGTTAATCAACCTGTTTTATGCATGTGCCAGATTACAACTACAGTCTGTTTAAGGGAAGATATTTCACGCAGACCGGTAACTAAAAACCATACCAAGAGTCCACAGATCAGAGGGACCATCCAAGATGGTGCACACATCCAGAAAGCAAGTTCTGTCTATGGTCAACCCCGTGATCATGTCTGAAAGCAGAATGCCATGAGGCTGAAGACAAAAATCAAACTCTACCAGGCCACTGTCCTTGCCATGCTGATGTGTGGTGCTGGGTCTATTATAGGCAGCACATCAAAGCTCTGGAAAGCCTCAACCAAAGACATCTGAGCTCCATCATAAGTATTTGATGGCAGGACAAAGTCACAATCTATGAGGTCTTTCATCATGCTGAGCATGACAGAATGGAGACCACCTTCCAGAAAATTGAGCTTAGATGGGCAGGTCATGTCTCCGACATGGATGACAAGGAATTCCCAAGCAAATCTTCCATGGGGAACTGTATCAGGGCAAACAACATCAAAGCGGTCAGTACAAACAATACAAAAACATCCTAACAAAAATCTTACAAACTATTGTATTGCAGACCACCTCTCTTGGGCAAACACTGCAGCCAACTGGCCGATATGGAGGCAAGCATAAAATTTGGTTCAGCTTGATTCAAGGACCATCTATACCAAATTTGCAACATTCAGTATGCCTAGAGGAAGGCCAGAGGTGGTGCAGCTGCAGAAGTTCACCCAAGCACCAACAATGACAACATGAGCTGCCAGCTCTGTGGACGTCCATGCCGATCTTGCATCATAATCGTCAGTCATGAGAGGACCCACAGAAAATCATGAAGTCACTCACAGTTCGGATATACTGGAATAACGAAGAGATTACCATCCACCCACCCCAGCAGCATATTACCATTTCCGTTACAAAGAGTGGTGTCAGTGACTTTGACTTGTGTGGTCTCTGTGGAAATCAGAGTAATAAAAGACAGCATAGATCCAAACAGTGGTGGTGGGGCTGGGCATGAGTTGGACGGCTATGTCACATTCAAGGTCTGAAGAAGAGGGCTGAG
Organism: Carcharodon carcharias; assembly: GCF_017639515.1. Classification (NCBI taxonomy): domain Eukaryota; kingdom Metazoa; phylum Chordata; class Chondrichthyes; order Lamniformes; family Lamnidae; genus Carcharodon; species Carcharodon carcharias. The sequence goes on from NC_054471.1 coordinate 200,637,790, forward strand.
ATGGGCTTTTTGAGAAGGATGTGCTGGCAGTTTTGAAGGACAATAGGATGAATTTGGAGAAAAAGGAACCCAGTTATGATAGTGATTATTGAGGGGAGGAGAGGTAGCTATGCAGAAGACATTGAAACTAGTGCTTCAAGATCCAATGGAGGAGAGGAATTTCACAGGTAGAAGAAAGATAAGGGAGTAGCTATCTACTGCTAGTAAAAGTCAGGGTTGAAGAGGAAAAGGAAACTGAAGCACGAGGTTTCTGAGGTTGCTTTACCATGGAGTGTTGCTGAAAGGGATTGATTTTAACAGTATGTGATTTGTCCATCCCCTTGTATCAACAGTTAAGTCATTGCTACCAGAACACAAATATTGTGCTGATTAATGATTACTGGAGCTGTTTCCAGTCGTTAGCTACTGCTACATTAAAATGAACTAAATATGAAAAAATGTGACAAATGTAACCTTCTACATAATGCAAATGCTTAATGTTTCTGCTTGGATCTGTATTTCATACTTCAATCGGAAAATATTTTAAAAACTGTGTCCTTGGAGTAATAATTGTTGAACTCAAGCTAATTGCTGCTCAGTAATATCACTTCATTATTATGAACTGTAGGCGCATCATGCACAACTATGTGCAACCCATGTTTACTCAACTGCTAATATTCGTAAGGTAACAATGTCGGAACTTTCTGAAACTAGTGTGTAACAGTTATCTGAAAGTTTTACAGAAATAATCAATGAAGCGGTTTGCTGTATTGCCCCAACAAGCAGTATGTTTTGATGGCATTGTGCATTCTAAACCATAGACTTTCATAAACAATGTTTCCTTCCCAGCTATAAAAAATGCTGGAGTTAGAGCAGTTTGTTTTTAGGTAACGTTATTGTATTCGTTAACGAGGGTTCAGTTTTGTGGTGATTGTTATTAAACTTTGTAATTTTTTCAATTCCAGGAAACTCAACTGTGATTTAAGTTGGACTCTCATTTCCTATGTGCTTAATTAATCGATCTCAGAAAATGTGCAAATGCAACACAATGTTATGATGTGACAGGTGATATGTACCAGGTAGACCAAATCCACAAGGGAAACTTGGCCATGCTAGCACAATGGTTTTGCAATTTGTATTTATTACAACAAGATTCGTGCACTGAATTCAGAAGCAGTAAGTCCACTAACAACTTTAGAGATTCTAAACATTAAATTAAAACATTTATTAACAAAAGAAAAGAATTCAAACATATACATAAGATTACAGCTACTTGATATTGTAACAAATCCCAAAATTCCTGATTAACCTGACTCCCAACTACACACCCCCTTTTAAGGCAACAATCCAAAATAGATTTGAAATTCAAATAAGCAACCCAGCAAAGTTACCATATGCACCCACTTGACAGATGAATTCCAACGGCTTTTCTAATACAACTTTAGTTACTGGACACAACAGGCTCCTGCAAAAGATTTTACATGGCCACACCACACAGAACGTTCCATCCTTCTTTGTATATATTTCTCTGTTTAATGTGTAAAATCCCATTGTTCTACATGTCCTCAGAAATTTATTGTTCCCATAATATAAAAATCTTTCATGTTGTCAATATGGCCTCTTTCCTTTTATATGAATACGAACAAGGAGCAGCAGTTGGCCATTCAGCCCCTCAGCCCTGCTCTGCCATTTAATAAGATCCTGACTTATCTGATAGTCACCTCAAATTTGCATCCCACCTCAAATTTGCATCCCACCTACCCCCGATAACCTATCAGTCCCTTACTTACTAAGGATCTATCCACCTCTGCCTTAAAAAATATTCAAAGGCTCTGCTTCCACCGTCTTTTCAGGAAGAGAATTCCAAAGACTCAAAACCCTTGGAGAGAAAATGTCACCTTATCTCTGTTTTAAATTTGTGACCCCTTATTTTTAAACAGTGACCCCTAGTTCTAGATTCTCCCACAAGAGGAAACATCCTCTCCATATCCACCTTTTCAAGACCCCTCAGGATCTTATATGTTTCAATCAAGTTGCCTCTTACCCTTCTAAACTCCAGTGGATCCAAGCCTAGTTTGCCCAACCTTTCCTCATAATACAACCCACCCATTTCAGGCATTAGCCTGATAAACCTTCTCTGAACTGCTTCCAATGCATTTACATCTTTCCTTAAATAAGGAGACCAGTACTGTACACAGTACTCCAGATGAGATCTCACTAGAAGCCCTAGAAGCATAACCTCCCTACTTTTGTATTCAATTCCCTTCACAATAAATGATAACATTCTATTAGCTTTCCTAGTTATTTGCTGCACTTTCACACTAACCTTTTGTGATTCATGCACGAGGACACCCAGATCCCTCTACACCTCAGAGCTCTGCAACCTGTCACCATTTAGATAATATGCTTCTCTTTTATTTTTCCTGCCAAAATGGGAAATTTCACATTTTCCCACATTATACTCCATTTGCCAGATTTTTGCCCACTCACTTAACCGATATATATCTGTTTGTAACCTCCTTATGTCTTCTCCACAACTTACTTTCCTACCTATCTTTGTGTCATCAGCAAATTTGGCAACAATCTCTTCGATTCCTTCACCCAGGTCATTTATATAAATTGTCACAAAACCATGTTGACTCTGCCTGATGACCTTGAACTTTTGGGAAAAATACACACAATAACCTTGCCCTATTTATCTTGTTAGTTGTAAATATCCTACCATCCCTTTGAAATCCAAACAGCCCCCTCACTTATCTAAAATGCAAATTTCATTCACAACTTATCTGTGGAATCCTCCCCGACACCACTCTGAAGCCTGACTCTGCCTCCTCAACCTCCAACCCACCTTCCACCCTGACCTCTGATCCACTCCACCCCCTAAATCCTATCCACTTAACTTAGACAGTTATCTTCTCCTTGGCCTGTCAAGGACCTTTACATTTCAATGGACCTTTAAACTTACCTGGTTTATGACAGGAAGTGCTGTAAAAAAAGGGGGTATGGCCCCCTTCCCTTTGAACTCTCCTGGACTCCGGTGTTGAGCCTCAAGGATGTGTTGCACTGCCTGGATCTCACCTAGCCTGAGTCAGGAGGCTGGGTGAGACAGGATCAAAAGAGATTTGACGTAAGTAATTGGGCATGGAGTGACAATCCGATGCTGATTGCCACTCGGAGGAATTTGGGGCCCAATATCTACTTAAGTGATTCATTATCAGACTTTGTTTTGGAATGTTCCTGTAAAACGCTTTGGAACATTTTCTGCTAAAAGTACTTGTCGGGAATTGACTGCAGTTGAGGGTTTTTTTCTCTGCTTCTGCTTGCTCGCACTTCCTGTCAGCATTTTCATTATAAATCCCCATATCTACATCTGTAATGGAAACTGCCTATGGAAGCTGTAGAATGGTACACACACTCCTCCCCACTTAACTGCCCCCCAACTTGTCTCCCCCCTCCCCCCCCCCCCCCCCCCCACCCCCTGCCTGCCCTTCCCCATTTGAGCTGTAAATGAGTGATAATGAAGTTGAAAACAGGAAAACACAGACTTTGTTGCAGGATGTCTTTCAGTGGGTATGTCCATAATTTGTATACATCATCAGGCAGGATATGATGTCATGACACAGTAGTTGGAATGTGTTGATTGACAAAGAAAGATGTATTAGTAAGAGTTCTCCAGCAATGCGTACACTGTAATCTTTGAGTAAAGAACTCACAATCTAGTTTACCAGTCCAATTTGAGTGACTGGTGAGTTTGTGTTTGAAGGATAGAAGAAAACGCCACAGACTTAACCAATAGGAAAGAAAAATCATTTAAGTGAGGAAGAATAAAATTGATGTATATTCATAAAAAGCACAACAGTCATGGTGTTCATTAATATGCATATCTTGGTGTGATAACCCAGTAATACTTGTCAGTTTCAGATGAACAGATGGCGAAGCATGGAATTTTTTTTCACAGGAAAATTATAAATAAATAAATTCTTTATTTGAGTGTTTGGAGGCATTCCCCTTCTTATCAGAGCAGAACCAGCTGATGGGACTGATCTAAGAATTCCTAAGCAGGACACATTATTAAAAATGTCTAAAAATGTATTGAACCACAGAAATCCAAACCAGGACACCCGCTCTTCCACCCCATCTTTTTTTGGGTGTTTTGAGTAAATGCACAACTGCTACAAAACATCCCAGTGAAACTGCCAGAATGGGTCAGATTTTAATTTTCACTCTTAATCTTTTTAAAATCCTGAATTCAAATTCTGTTTGACTTTACAGTTTCATAGGAACATAGGAAATAGGAGCAGAAGGCCATTTGGCCCCTCAACCCTCCTTCGCCATTCAACTAGATCATGGCTGATCTACCTCAATGCCATTTTCCTGCACAATGTCCATATCCCTTGATGTCTTTGATATCTAGAAATGTATCAATCTCTGACTTGAACATACTCAATGACTGAGCCTCCAAAGTCTTCTGGGGTAGAGAATTTTGAGGATTCACTACCCTCTGAGTGGCGAAATTCCTCCTCGGTCCTAAATATTCTGAAACTATATCTCCTGGTTCTAGACTCCTCACCCAGGAGAATTATCCTTCCTGTATCTATCCTGTCGAGCCCTGTAAGAATCTTGTATGATGCAACGCGATCACCTCTCAATCTTCTAAACTCTAGACAAACCTGGATTTTGACCCAGCAGCAGTGAAGGCATGGCAATATATTTCCAAGTCAGGATGATGAATGGCTTGGAGGCAGACTTCTAAGTGGTTGTGTTCCCATGTGTCTGCTACCCTTGTCCTACATGATGGTAATGGTCGTGGGTTTGAAAGGTGCTGTCTAAAGAACCTTGTGAGTTCCTGCAGTGCATCTTGTAGATTGTGCACACTGCTTCTGCTGTTCGTTGGTCATGAGAGAGTGAATGTTTGTGGATGAGGTGCCAATCAGGAAAGTTGTTTTGTTCTAGATCGTGTCAAGCTTCTGGACCTGCACTCATTCTGGCAAGTGGAGAGTATTCCACCACACTCCTGACTTGTGCCTTGTAGATGGTGGACAGGCTTTGGGGAGTCAGGAGGTGATTTACTTGCCACAGGATTCCTAGCCTCTGACTTGCTTTTGTAGCCACACTGTTTATATGACTGGTCCAGTTCAGTTTCTGGTCAACAGTAACCCCCAGGATGTTGACAGTGGGGGATTCAGTGATGGTAATTCCATTGAATGTCAAGGGGCAATGGCTAGATTCTCTCTTGTTGGAGATGGCCATTGCCTGGCACTTGTGTGTTGTGAATATTACTTGTTAGCTCAAGCCTGGATAGTCCCCAAGTCTTGCTGCATTTGGACATGGACTGCTTCAGTATCTGAGGAGTCGTGAATGGTGCTGAACACTGTGCAATCATCAGTGAACATCCCCACTTCTGACCTTATGATGGAAGGAAGGTCATTGATGAAGCAGCTGAAGATGGCTGGGCCGAGGACACTACCCTGAGGAACTCCTGCAGTGATGTCCTGGAGCTGAGCTGACTGACCTCCAACAACCACAACCATCTTCCTTTGTGCTAGGTATAAGTCCCAACAGCGCAGAGTTTTCCCCCCTGATTCCCATTGACTCCAGTTTTGTTAGGGCTCCTTGAGGCCACACTCAGTGAAATGCGGCCTTAATGTCAAGGGCAGACACTCTCACCTCACCTTAGGTGTTCAGCTCTTTTGTCTATGTTTGAACCAAGGTTGTAATGAGGACAGGAGCTGAGTGGCCCTGGCGGAATCCAAACTGAGCATCAGTGCGTGGGTTTTTTCTAAGCAAGTGCCACTTGAAAGCACTGTTGATGACCCCTTCCATCACTTTACTGATGATGGAGAATTGGCTGATGGGGCTGTAATTGGCTGGGTTGGATTTGTCCTGCTTTTTGTGTACAGGACATACCTGGGCAATTTTCCACATTGCCGGATAGATGCCAGTGTTGTAGCTGTACCGGAACAGCTTGGCTAGGGGTGTGGCAAATTCTGGAGCACAAGTCTTCAGTACTATTGCCGGAATATTGTCAGGGCCCATAGCCTTTGCAGTATCCAGTGCCTTCAGCCAGATCTGGATGTCATGTGGAGTGAATCGAATTGGCTGCAGACTGGCATCTGGGATGCTGGAGACCTCTGGAGGAGGCTGAGATGGAACATCAACTTGGCATTTCTGGTTGAAGATTGTAGCAAATGCTCCAGCCTTATCTTTTGCACTGATGTGCTGGGCTCCCCCATTATTGAGGATGGGAACATTTGTGGAGCTGCCTCCTCCAGTGAGTTGTTTAATTGTCCACCACCATTCTGGACAGAATGTGGCAGGACTGCAGAACTTAGATCTGATCTGATGGTTGTGGAATTGCTTAGCTCTGTCTTTCACTTGTGTGCCAAATAGCATGAGCAGCAAGTAGTCCTGTGTTGTAGCTTCACCAGGTTGACACCTCATTTTTAGGTATGCCTGTTGCTGCTCCTGGCATGCCCTCCTGCACTCTTCATTGAACCAGGGTTAGTCCCCTGGTGGTAATGGTAAAGTGGGTGATATACCAGGCCATGTGGTTACATATTGTGGCTGAGTACTATTCTATGGCTGCTGATGGCCCACAGCACCTCATGGATGCCCAGTCCTGAGTTGCTAGATCTGTTTAAAAGCTGAGTGGTAGTGCCACACAGCTTGATAGAGGGTATCCTCAATGTGAAGACGGTGACTTTGTCTCACAAGGACTGTGCTGTGGGCACTCTTTCTGACACTGTGATGGACAGATACATCTAGCAGGCAGGTTGGTGTGGATGAGGTCAAATATGTTTTTTCCTCTTGTTGGTTTCCTTGCTACCTTCCCAGTCTAGCAGCTAAGACCTTCAGTATTCAGCCAGCTTGGTCTGTCATAGTGCTATCGAGCTACTCTTGGTGATGGACATTGAAGTCCCATACCCAGAGTACATTCTACGCCCTTGCCACCCTCAGTGCTTCCTCCAAGTGGTGTTCAACGTGAAGGAGCACTGATTTATCAGCTGAAGGGCAGGGGGTAGTGAGGGGGGCATTACATATTAATCAGCAGTAAGATTCCTTGCCCATCTTTGACCTGATGCCATGAGACTTCATGGGGTCCAGAGTTGATGTTGAGGTCTCCCAGGGCAACTCCCTCCTGACTGTATACCACTGTGCCACCACCTCTGCTGGGTCTGTCCTGCTGGTGGGACAGGATTTGAACCCAGGTCCTCAGGGCATTACCCTGGGACTCTGCATTACCGGTCCAGTGACAAGACTGCTATGCCGCTGCCATTGCCTCCCCCCTCGCCTTCCTTCAACTTTGCTGCACTCACTGGACCTGCTTCAGAGAGGCTGCACTGACCCATTTCAGAGCAGTTCCATCGGGGCACAGCAAACTTCGAGACCAGCAGCAATGCGCTCAGCATTGCTGTTGACTGGAAGATCTGGTCCAAGTGTGTGTTTTTCAATTGCTGGGCTCACAGGTATTAAAAAGTCAGCATTACTTCAGTCGTTCTACATCAGCAGTTTCAGAAGGAAGGAAAAAGGGGAAAATTAGAGCAGAGTAGAAGAAAAAAATGTTAATCCCTGCTGACGCATGACAGCTGGAGTTCCAATCAAATAACATGTTATTTTCCTTAAATAGTCGGGTATGGTTAGTTCTGCTGAAGAAAGTACTTGAAATCTAAACATTTCTTTTGACTGAATCAGTGCTTAATAACACCCTATGTTTGGTCTGCACCAATTGAATTAATTTCTGTTCTCTAAATGGTCTTAACTAGTATTTCTTCATGTATCATCTAAATCATTGCTTTATGCTTCATGTCTCATTTGTACACTTTCTTTTAGCTTTACACTTGAAGACACAAGCCGAAATTAAACAGGAGAAAATAGTTATTACTGATCCTGATGGAGTCTGAGTAAGATTTCAACAGTAGTTTCAGCACACAATCTCACCAAGGGAACTTTGAACTGAAATGATCCCTTTTGACATTAAGGGGACTCTTGGGCAGTAGCAAAACTGAGTTCAGAATAAAGGAAAATATATAGTATAAATGTGTAGCTGTTTGTTCCGAAACCTTCTCCTATAAAACTTACCCATCATCAATTTAATAATATCCAATGAACGCAGAGGTCAGGCCTAATAACTTTATAATAGTGCATGCTTAGCTTCTCAAGATATTCAGGTTCTATGACAAAAACTAGTGCCCAAAAAGAGAAAACACATTGTGATTTTAAAATAATAGAATAATTTCTTGTAGCAATATTGTTGTAGCATAAATTGAATATTTGACTTGGAACTCAGTAAATATTTTATGATCTTATGACCTGACCATCATTCCCCTTGTATGCACATGAAATGAAATCAAGAGTTACTGGCAATACAGTGTTTGTAGAAATCAGTGTCCAAACTTACCCTATCCTTTTGGTTTGCAGATTGTTGCCAGTATTTTCTGTCTTTTGTTTCAGATTTCCAGTATTTCCATTTTGTTTTTGCTTTCTTTTAAATTGCACACATGTGGCTGGTTCATTGGAATGCATTTCATATTTCTCTAAATGGCCTTTTAAGTCATGTTGCTGCTTTCTAGGGGGTTCAGCGCCATTGGATGATGTAGCGCTATGATGTGGTAGGAAATCCCACATTGATCCCAGGCGTGTACTGAATTAGCCAGTTTCATATGGGTGGCATCGTGGGACCACTTGCTTGAAGGGCATGCCAGCTAAACACAGAATAGAGTTTGACTATAATTGACTCATAGCTACATGTCCCCAATGTTTATAACAAGTTTGTTAATTTCAGAAAAGGGAGAGAAAGAGGAAGGTGATGATGAACAAAATAACACCAGAAATATATTTTACATTATCCATCAAACCATCTGTTCTCTTAATTGAAGTTTCTGCTGCACTTTCAGCAAAAGTTGCGATGGTGGAACAAGGGTTGCCCCAAGAAAATCCCTGGCCTATGTATCAATCCTGGTAATTCAGGGATTCCCTGCACCATGTGTCCTGTCTCTCTTTGCTGCTCTTGCAGATGATCACCAGCCCTCTTTCCACACTACTGCTATATACTGCTATATCCTGAATGATTTAGTACTGCCTGGGGACTACGATCCAGAAATCCCTTAACCTCTTTGATCTTCCAGAAAGAGTAGTTGACTGCTGCTTGAGCAGAGATCCCTTGCTTCCAAGCCTGCTTTTTTCAACCTTTAGTGCAATATGTCACGTAGCACACTTCACATAAGGATTCCCTGCACTGCCATCCTTCTGTGTCTGACTGTCTAATTTAAAAATGTAGATGTTAACCTGAACTCCCATAAACACCAAAACCTTGCACCTCAACACTGAACTCCTGTTAAGACTAAATTCCACATTTTTATATATTTTACATTGACTTCATGATTTTGACCAACTGCAGCAAAAACAGATTATATGGATATTGATTAATTAATTGTGAGACCTAGTGCACAAATTGGCTGCCATATATGGATCATGTAAGAACATTGACTGTAGTTTAAAAAGTAATCCATAAGATGCTTTGGAGTGTCTTCAGGTTGTGACAGGTCACAATATAAATTGAAGTTCTGTTTTTTTCAAGGTGGCAGGTTAAAAGATATGCAACCTCTAATAAATTTACTTTTCTCCAATGCTATTAAGCTTATTGAGATAAACAGTTAAGGATGCTAAAGGGATGGTTGAATGTGATCGTACGAACATATGAATTAGGAGCAGAAGTAGGCCTCTCGAGTCTGCTCTGTCATTCAATAAGATCATGGCTGATCTGAATGTAACCTCAACCCCACTTTCCTGCCTACCCTCGATAACCTTTCACCCCCTTGTTGATCAAAAATCTATCTAGCTCTGCCTTAGAAATATTCAAAGACCCTGCTTCCACCGCCTTTTGAGGAAGAGAGTTCCAACGACTCTCAACCCTTTGAAAGAAAAAAATCCTCCTCATTTAAATGAGCAACCTCTTATTTTTAAAAAGTGACCCCTAGTTCTCAATTCTCCCACAAGAGGAAACATCCTCTCCCCATCCACCCCATCAAGAGCCCTCAAGATTTTAAATGTTTCAATTAAGCTGCCTCTCCCTCTTCTAAATTTCAGTGGATACTAGCCTAACCTGTCCAGCCTTTCCTCATAAGACAAGTTGTGCATTCCTAGCATCAGTCTAGTAAACCTTCTCTGAACTGCTAATGCAATTATATCTTTCTTTAAATAAGGAGACCTGTACTGTACACAATACTCCTAATGTGGTCTCACCAATGTCCTGTACAACTGAAGCATAACCTCCCTAATTTTGTAATCAATTCCCCTTACAATAAATGATAACATTCTATTAGCTTTCCTAATTAGCTGCTGTACCTGCGTACTAACCCTTTGTGATTCATGCACTAGGACACCCAGATCCCTCTGAACCTCAGAGCTCTGCAATCGCTCACCATTTAGATAATAAGCTTTTTTATTCTTCCTGCCAAAATGAACAGTTTCACATTATATTCCATTTTCCACATCTTTGCCCACTCATTTAACCGATGTCACTTTGTAGCCTCCTTATGTCCTCTTCACAATTTAATTTCCTACCTATCTTTGTGCCATCAGCAAATTTAGTTACCATTCCTTTGGTCCCTTCACCCAAGTCATTTATATAAATTGTAAAAATTTGAGGTCCCGGCACTGATCCCTGTGGCACATCGCTGGTCACATCCAGCCAACCAGAAAAAGACCCATTTATGCCAACTCTCTCTTCCCTGTTAGCCAGCCAATCATCTATCCATGCCAATATGTTACCCCCTACACCATGAGCTTTTATTTCTGCATAATCTGTGGAACTTTATCAAGTGCCTTCTGGAAATCTAAGTATAGTACATCTACTGGTTCCCCTTTATCCACAGCACATGTGCCTCCTTCAAAGAACACCAATAAATTGGTTAGACATGATTTCCCTTTTACAAAACCATGTTGCCTCTGCCTGATTGCCTTGAATTTTTCTAAGTGCCCTGCTATAACATCTTTAATAATAGCTTCTAACATTTTCCATGTGACAGATGTTAGGCTAACTGGCCTAAAGTTTCCTGCTTTCTGTCTCCCTCTCTTTTGAATAAAGGAGTTATATTTTCTATTTTCCAATCTAATAGAACCTTCCCCGAATCTAGCGAATTTTGGAAAATTAAAACCAATGCATCAATTAGCTCACTAGCCACTTCTTTCAAGACCTTAAGGTGAAGTCCATTTGGACCTGGGGATTTGTCAGCCTGCAGCCCCAGCAATTGGCTCAATTCCACTTCCCTGGTGATTGTAATTTTCCTGAGTTCCTCCCTCCCTTCCATCTCCTGATCTCTAGCTATTCGTTACTTGTGCCCTCTATAGTGAAGACCGAAGCCTGTTTAAACCCGTTTAATTCACCCTCCATCTCTCTGCTTTCCATTATCAATTCCCCAGATGGATACCCTATAGGACCAACACTCACTTTGTTAACTTTTTTCTTATTTAAATACCTGTACAAACTCTTACTATCCGTCTTTATGTTACTAGCTAGCTTTCTCTCATACTCTAATATTTCCATCCTTATTAATCTTTTTGGCATTCTTTGCTGTTCTTTATATTCTTTCCAATCTTCTGACCTGCCACCCGTTTTTGCGTCATTATGTGGTTTTTCTTTAAGTTTGATGCTGTCTTTAACTTTTTTTGTTAACCACGAATGGTGGACCCTTTCTTTGGAATTTTTCTTTCTCATTGGAATGTATATATTCTGTGTTTTCTGAAATATCCCTTTAAAAAGCTGCCACTGAACTTCTATTGACATATTCCTTAACCTCATTTGCCAGTTCATTTTAGCTAGCTCTGCTTGCATGCCCTCATAATTGCCCTTATTTAAAACACTAGTCTTGGACGCACTTGTTTCTCACTTGAGATGAATGCAAAATTCAATCATATTATGATCGTTGCTACCTAGGGCTGCCTTCGCTAGGAGATTATCAATTAATCCTATCTCGTTGCTCAACACCAGGTCTAGTATAACCTGCTCTCTTGTTGGCTCCAGAACGTGCTGTGCTCAAAATATCCCGAAAACGTTCTATGAACTCATCTACGCTACCTTTGCCCATCTGATTTTTCCGTTACGTATGTAGATTAAAGTCCCTCAATATTATTGTTGTACCTTTCTGGCAAGCCCCTATTACCTCTTCATTCATACTTTGTCCTACTGTGTAGTTACAATTAGGGGTCTGTACACCACTCCCACGAGTGACTTCATGCCTTTATCATTCCTTGTCTCATCCAAATGGTTCCTACATCCTCGTTTCCAAAACTTAGGTCATCCCTCTCCAAAATGCTAATACCATCATTAATTAACAGAGCCAAACCTCCACCTTTTCCTGACTTCCTGCCCTTCCCAAATGTCCCATACTTTTCAATATTCAGGTCCCAATCTGTCATTCTGTAGCCATTTCTCCATAATGGCTATTAGATTGTACTTATTTATTTTGTGCTGTCAGTCCATCTGTTTTGTTTTCAGTGCTATGTGCGTTTAGATACAGAGCCTTTTGTTTTGTCCTTTTTATTATTTTTGTAGCATCTAGTCTTATCTGCTGATTTACTCTTAGATTTGTCACAGTCTGTTTATCATTTCCCATATTAATACCCGTCTTTCTTTCCTTGTCCCTGCTCTTTGGTTTGCCACATCTTCCCAAATTTGATCCCTTGCCCCCACTATTCAGTTTAAAACTTCCTACTCTACTTCCCTAGTTAGGTGACTTGTGAGGACACCAGCCCCAGCACAGTTCAGGTGTAGACAGTCCCAATGGTACAGATCCCACTTTTCCCAATACTGGTGCCAGTGCCCCACACACCGGAATGCACTTCTCCCACACCAGTCTTTGAGCCATGCATTCATTTCTCTAATCTCACTTGTCCAAGGCCAATTTGCACTTGGCTCAGGTAGTAATCCAGAAATTATTACCTTTGAGGTTCTGCTTCTTAATTTGGTGTCTAGCTCGTCATACTGACTGTGCAGAGCCTTCTTCCTCACCCTGTCTATGTCATTGGTACCTACGTGGACCACAACCACTGGACCCTTCCCCTCCCACTGCAAGTTCCTCTCCAGCCGTGAGCAGATGTCCTGAACCCTGGTGCCAGGCAGGCAACACAGCCGTCTGGACTCTTGCTCTTTGCTGCAGAGAACAGTGTCAACCCCCTTTAATATACAGTCCCCTACTACCACTACATTCCTTTTTACTCCCCCCACTTAGATGGCTTCCTGTACCACGGGGCCATGGTCAGTTTGCTCATCCACTCTGCAGCCCCCACTCTCATCCAGACAAGCTGAGAGAACCTCAAACCTGTTGGACAATACAGAGGCTTAAGCTGCTGCACTCCTGCCCCCTGGGTCCCCTTACCTGCCTCACTCGCAATCACACCCTCTTGTCTCTGGCCACTTACCAAATCAGAAGACCCTATCCTAAGTGATGTGACTGCCTCCTGGTATAAAACATCCAGGTAACTTTCCCCCTTCCTGATGTGTCACAGTGTCTGCAGCTCAGCCTCCAGCTCAATGACTCTGAGTTGAAGTTCCTCAAGCCACAAACACTTACTGCAGATGTGTCTGCCCTGGATCGCAGTGTTATCCAGGAGCTCCCACGTGCTGCAGACTTGACACATCAATTAAATTCTGCTTGCTTCTGTGACCTCATGAAAGTTTGCTATAAACTGTACAATGCCCACTGCAGTCAAAACAAAAATAATGTATAATAAGAAGGAAGATTCACTAAAAGATCATTGTGAATATGAGGTGGCAGTTTATGCAATAAACAAATTCATTTTAAAAGCCTCACTAGAAACAGCTGGTTAATCTTAACCTGCCAGGTTCCTTGAGTTTCTCCTCCTGCATCTTGAAGGTGCTGTAGACAGCATTGTCACCTGCTGCCAAGTATGGGTTACTGTCATCCTCTGCAAAGGGTGCTGCAAAGTGTCAAACAGGTGCCAGCAGCAAACCAGACTTGGAGAACGGTTCTCAAGCAGAAGGCTGTCAGGCTCCTTCTATACATCCGAAAAGGCCTCAATGCCTGTTTTAGGCATGGGCACTGCATGCTTTTTTTTAGGCTTTCTCAATATGGCAAACAATGCACTTCCAGACCCTCTCCTTATTGTTCCTCCTGAAATGTATCATTCACAGCATTTAATCTAATACCTTCCTGCCAATTCAGTGATTTGTTTATCTACTCCTGATGTTGTTGACAGTCTTCATAGTTAATATTTTTGTGCCATTTGCAAATGTTGCTGCTGTACCTCCTTTTCTCTTAGTCGAGATTATTTCTGTATATTAAGGGCAATGGCCTGAATGTTGATCCTTGAGGAACAGCACTATTTACATCCTTGCAGCACGAGAAGCATCTGCCACTCCGGATGGCAGTTGTGAGAAAATGTTTTTTTAATGCGGTGAGTTGTTACAATCTGGAATGCACTGCCTGGAAGGGTGGTGGAAAAGATTCAATGGTAACTTTCGCATGGGAATTGGATAATATTTGAAGGGAAAAATGCCAAGGCTACAAAGAAAGAGGAGAGGGCCGGGACAAATTAGATAGCTCTACCAAAGAGCCTGTATAGATCCGATGTACCAAATGCCTTCCTTCTGTGTGGTATCATACTCTGATACTGTACTTGATCTTCTTTTGCACTAACAACCTTCATAGACAAATATACAAAATAGGAGCAGAAGTAAGCCTCTTTTTAAGTGTTACACTTTCTCTAATCACCCCAAGGAATTTCACTGTTTAGTTCTTGTGGCATCGTAATCATTTCGTTTTTGAAAACTTCCCATTTTTTTGTTTCAGCATCTTTATCAATTTTCTTTCCAATTTATCTGAGCTACTCCCTCTTTTATTGTTGTTGAAATTTGTTCTTCATAGTCAAATCTTTAACTGTTCTCCTTTTCATAAGTTACCATTAGGCTAACTATGTTATGGTCCTTGGTAACTACTTGCGCCAATCCATTTCGGAATCTACATCAAACACAATCCTCTTCATTGATGAATGAAAACTATACTTATCTAGAAAGCAGTCCTGTCCATGTGTTCCATCTCCTCCCCTCCTGTGCCACTTATGTTATTTTTAACCCAGTCTGTCTTTGGATAATTGAAATCTTGCAGTATTATGGCTCCATCTGTAATTTCTTTTTACTTATCTGCATATCTCTTCTATTTGCTTTGCAGTCTATTTCAACAGTTCCCTTCTGATTCCTTAACTCTAATCAAATAGATTGATTTCTTTCACTGTCCCATATATCATCCTTGCATTCTAGTGCTGTAACGGAGTCTTCATTAATGCTGTTACTCTCTTTTCCTATTGTAATTTTGAGGCTCAGAACATTCAGCTCCTAGCCCTGCACTAACCTAAGCTATGTCTCTACTATTATATTACACCTTTACATAAAAATTTGTGCCCTGGCTTACTAACTGTATTGTTAACGCTTCATCATATTAACATAAATGCAGCTCACATCAGCCTGTCCTCCTGGAACTGAATCCGATGTCTCAGGAATCTGGACATTCCCCTCTCCAATGCCAACTTTCCAGCCAAAAATTTAACTTTAAGCTGATAAACTATTATTTCCTGATTTTTCTCAATCATCTTTCTTGGATAATGGAATTAACAATTTTTTAATCGAAATGGGCATTTTTGAATGAAAACAGCTTGGGAAGATTTTGGCTAAAGCATTTGTAATTTTCTCATCTATGTGCTGTAAAACCTCCCTCAAAAAAGCTTCCCTGAAATACATCACAACCATATTTGGATTTATGTAGCGCCTTTAATGTAGTAATATGCCTCGAGCATATTTCCGATTATGCAGGATAAATATGGTGTTGCTAGAAACTAATTAAAAAATAATTGTATAGCAAATATATCCCATGATACCTCTCACAACCCTGCATCAAATGTTTCTCCAGGTATTTACCCAGTTCTCCTGCAAATGACCTCCCTGCCTCCATTCCATATGTTCACCACCATCCGCATACAGTGGGTATGCAAGCACTGCGTGTATATATTCAAACATGGTCGGCCGAGATTGCCCCACAATTGAGTTGGCTGCCACAAACAAAACAAGGGGAGTGGCTCGAAGATGTGGCCACTTGCATGAGTTTCGAGAGGGCTGCTATTCCCAGGAATTAATAATGCTGCATAAATCAACAGCTTTGTGCCAAGAGGGTTAAAGAGAAACATTGGAGAGGAAGAAAAATGAATATTGACAAGAAATGATGTATTATGAGAGCAGTATGCCTATATTGTTTCGTTGTTGTCATGTATAATGAATAGTATCTACTGACATTCATAACGTTTATCTTCACAGTTCTTCTCATCATTTCCCATTTAGCTGTCAAGGAAGATGCAGTGATGGAATGCGTGCTTACCTTTTTGGGACCTCTGCTTCTGTTTTATTCAGTGTGTCTGTGCATTGTTTCACTTCTTTTCTGGATCAGCTGGTAACATGAGTGAGTGCTGACAGTTCAGTGTGCTTAAGGGCAATCATGGCAAGAAAGTTGCCATGGTTACCACTGGCACTCATTGATGGTGAGAGTGAGCACACAGCTGTTTGATTTTCAAACTGCTCGTGATCCTTGTAGAAATATTTCTGGTCAGATTGTCATGTCACAGATGTGGAATAAATACACATTAAATGCTGTTTTTGCCATAACTGGGAAGTAAACTAGTTGGTTTGAGACTTGCAAAATCAAAATAGCTAGAAAAGTACTATTTTAACCATAAATACTCAAGCCACAGTGGCCATTAAATTGCATAAGGGATAAAATATACCATCTCTATGAAAACTTAATCTCTGAACAGCATAGCCAATGCAAACTTAAACATATCAGCCGCTGGCTAGTACTCATATTCCTCAGAGTACAGGGAGGAACTGGAGAAATATTTATGGTTTGTGTCCTGATTTTTTTTTTAACTGTTCGCTTTGGCTAAGCCCCCCAGAACATTAATGTGTGAACGAATGACTGAGTTTTTGATGTACAAAATTGATAACCTTTAAAGATTGTCAGAGAACCTGAAATGTAATCTTGCTTTATGCTGTGTGAAACGTGGAGTATCATGGGGCTAATGGATTCTTTTTATTGCAAAATAATTCTGTAAATCTCAATGTCCAATGTACCTAAAGTGTTGTTTTGTTTTTCAAAAATGCAAGTGCCACCTAGATTTAGCTAACATTTTACAAGTTGACATTCAGCCCCTCCAATATTGGCATCTTCTGGATCCTTGATTTTAATTGCTGTACCATTGGTGGCTGTGTCCCTTCAGCTGCCAAAGCCCTGAGATCTGGAATTCTGCCTTTCTAGCTCTCTTTCATCTTATTAAGGTGACACTTAAGACCTATCTCTTTGGCAAGCATTTAGTCACCTATCCTAATATCTCCCTACGTGGCTCGGTGTCAGGTTTTATTTTATAAGGCTCCTCTGAAGTACCTTGGACCATTTTACTATGTTAAAGACCAAGTTATTTTAGCAGTTCCCTAATTATTAGAGCTGTATCAAAGAAGTAAAGGAGTGCAAATGAACTCTTAATGTGTGAGCAGGGACAGTGAATGTAGTAGTGCGGACAGATCTTATCCTTGTATGATATCTTTGTGTGCACTCTCTAGCAAGGATAATTAAAAAGACTCAAGTCCAAATATAGACAGTGAGCGTTGGAAGGAAGCTAGATCCTATTCTTGTATGATGATATTTTTGGTTGCATTTTGCAGCAGAAGTCACTGTAAATAGGACCGGGAGCGCTGGTGAATGTCGAGGCTGATTGTAGCATTCCTTACTGATTCTCCAGCTAATGCAGCATGTAGTCGTAGCAGTGATCTATTTAAAGGCAGCTCCTCTGCTCGTTTCTCCATGCCTTGCAGACTTGCGCTTTCCTCTTCAATTGCCCATTGAACCCTCCCATTTTAGTTTCAAGTTATCTAACATCATCATTCATTTTCTACCTCTTGGTAAATATCCTTCTAATCTTTCTTCAGTCTTCTCCTTCAGCCAGTTCTCAGCCTTAGAATATGACCAATCCAATCTTTTTGCCTTTTCTGGATGCTATTCATGAACAATCCTCCCTCCTCCATCATGCTGAACCACTTTTTTTAAAATTCACTTCACGGGATGTGGGCTTTGCTGGCTGGGCCAGCATTTATTGTCCATCCCTAGTTGCCCTTGAGAAGATGGTGGTGAGCTGCCTTCTTGAACCGCTGCAGCCCATGTGGTGTAGGTACATCCACAGTGCTGTTAGGAAGGGAGTTCCAGGATTTTGACCCAGCGACAGTGAAGCAACGACGATATATTTCCAAGTCAGGATGGTGAGTGACTTGGAGGGGAACTTCCAGGTGGTGGTGTTCCCATCTATTTGCTGCCCTTGTCTTCCTAGATGATAATGGTCGTGGGTTTGGAAGGTGCTGACGAAGGAGCCTTGGTGAATGCCTGCAGTGCATCTTGTAGATGCTACACACACTGCTGCTACTATGCGTCGGTGCTGGAGGGAGTGAATGTTTTTGGATGTGGTGCCAATCAAGCAGACTGCTTTGTCCTGGATGGTGTCAAGCTTCTCCAGTGTTATTGGAGCTGCTCTCATCCAGGCACGTGGGCAGTATTCCATCACATTCCTGACTTGTGCCTCGTAGATGGTGGACAGGCTTTGGGGAGTCAGGAGGTGAGTTACTCGCGCACGATTCCTAGTCTCTGACCTGCTCTTGTAGCCCCAGTGTTTATATGGCTAGTTCAATTTCTGGTCAATGGGAGCTGCCAGAATGTTGATAGTAGGGGATTCAATGATGGTAATGCCATTGAACATCAAGGGGCTATGGTTGGATTCTCTCTTGTTGGAGATGGTCATTGCCTGACACTTGTGTGGTGCAAATGTTACTTGCCACTTGTCAGCCCAAGCCTGGATATTGTCCAGGTCTCGCTGCATTTGGACATGGACTGCTTCAGTATTTGAGGAATCACAAATGGTGCTGAACATTGTGCAATCATCAGCAAACATCCCCACTTCTGACCTTACAATGGAAGGAAGGTTATTGATGAAGCAGCTGAAGATGGTTGGGCCGAGGACACTACCCTTAGAAACTCCTGCAGTGATGTCCTGGAGCTGAGATGACTGACCTCCAACAACCACAACCACCTTCCTTTGTGCTAGGTATGAATGCAACCAGCGAAGCTTTCCCCCTGATTCTCATTGACTCCAGTTTTGCTCGGGCTCCTTGATGCCACATTCGGTCAAATGCTGCCTTGATGTCAAGGACAGTCACTCTCACCTCACATCGGGAATTCAGCTCCTTTGTCCATGTTTGAACCAAGGCTGTAATGAGGTCAGGAGCTGAGTGGCCCTGGCAGAACCCAAACTGGGCATCAGTGAGCAGGTTATTGGGAAGCAAGTGCTGCTTGATAACACTGTTGATGACCCCTTCCATCACTTTACTGTTGATGGAGAGTAGACTGATGGGGCAGTAATTGGCCGGGTTGGATTTGTCCTGCTTTTTGTGTACAGGACATACCTGGGCAATTTTCAACATAGCCGGGTAGATGCCAGTGTTGTAGCTGTACTGGAACAGCTTGGCTAGGGGTGCGGCAAGTTCTGGAGCACAAGTCTTCAGTACTATTGCCGGATTGTCAGGGCCCATAGCCTTTGCAGTATCCAGTGCCTTCAGTCGTTCCTTGTTATCACGTGGAGTGAATCGAATTGGCTGCAGACTGGCGCCTGTGATTCGGGGGACCTCTGGAGGAGGCCGAGATGGATCATCCACTCGGCACTTCTGGCTGAAGCTTATAGCAAATGCTTCAGCCTTATCTTTTCACTGATGTGCTGAGCCCCTCCATCATTGAGGATGGGGATATTTGTGGAGCCTCCTCCTCCAGTGAGTTGTTTAATTGTCCATCACCATTCATGACTGGATGTGGCAAGACTGCAGTGCTGCTCCTGGCATGCCCTCCTGCACTCTTCATTGAACCAGGGTTGATCCCCTGGCTTGATGGTAATGGTAGAGTGAGGGATATGCCGGGCCATGAGGTTACAGATTGTGTTCGAGTACAATTCTGCTGCTGCTGATGGCCTACAGTGCCTCATGGATGCCCAGTCTTGAGTTGCTAGATCTGTTTGAAATCTATCCCATTTAGCATGCTGGCAGTGCCACACAACACGATTCAGGGTATCCTCAATGTGAAGGCAGGACTTTGTCTCCATAATGACTGTGTGGTCATGACTACCGATACTGTCATGGACAGATGCATCTGCAGCAGGCAGGTTGGTGAGGATGAGGTCAAGTATGTTTTTCCCTCTTGTTGGTTCCCTCATCACCTGCCGCAGGCCCAGTCTAACAGCTATGTCATTTAGGACTCAGCCAGCTTGGTCAGTAATGGTGTTACCGAGCCACTGTTGGTGATGGACATTGAAGTCCCCCACCCAGAGTACATTCTGTGCCCTTGCCATCCTCAGTGCTTCCTCCAAGTGATGTTCAACATGGAGGAGCACTGATTCATCAGCTGAGGGAGGGTGGTAGGTGGTAATCAGCAGGAGGTTTCCTTGCCCATGTTTGAATTCATTGCTCTTGTGTTCTCTCCAACTGACTTGTTTCATCCTCCTCCAGAACCACATTTCACAGCTCTCTAATCATTAGATGTCTGCTTTTCTCAAGGTCCACACTACAACCCCATGCAACAAGACACTCCAAATCAAATTTCCCCTAATTTATGTATCTGGAAAACATCTTGTCAGAAGATGTTTACTGCCATAAAGAAATCAAAGACAGAATAACAATGGCAAAGAATACATTATCCAAACACAAAAAAATGCTCAGCATAAGAATGAGTAGAGACCTTAACTCAGCATGTATCAGGAATTAAAAATGATCTGTACAGTTCAATTGCAAATCATATAATGCATTTAGCTACTGAGCCGATATGAGCTCTCAGGTTTTTTTTTCCAACATGCATTCTAATATTTAGCATTCCACACATTATTAATGAATTAACGCTGCTTTAGAACTGTTGAATAAGAGTCTCACACTGATGACCTACTCAAGTTCAACAGAAGAAAATAATAGGGCTTATTTATTTAAGGTATTTATACATGATTCAGTAAAGCTGAAAGCCTTGTTTATAATAGCTTTATGCCCTAGGGTGACTTAGATATAGCACACTACAGTAAACAAAAAGGAATACACACAAATCAAAAGGATATGCACAAATCAAAGTGATACATTTGCTGACACTTCTAATGGCTTAACATATTGCTCTTGTCTTTCCAGTGAAGTCTGTGCTATTGGGCCAAACATAAAAGTATGTTATAAAAGAACATGGTTATACTTTACAGCAAATACATTTTGGATAAGATTGATTCTCTGTAATCAAATTGTGTATTCTATTGTCATTTTGTCTGTTGATCTAACTGTTGTAATATGGGTCCTTTAGTTGCCTCAATGATGAGATCTTGAGACTTGTATATTTAAACATGAGCCCTTTATTATTAACCTTTAAGTATTTACCGATCCCAGGTTACTGTCATGCATGGCGCTGTTACCTCCATGCAGGCTGGCTCCAAAGTGTTCATTCTAGACTGTTCTCTCAGTCTATTACCATGTGACTATTCATCATACCATGGGTAGTGCTATTCACCAGTCCCACATTAAACCTTGTTCTGCTAAGCGTCTTTATATTACAATGGCATGCAGGCATATACAACATCATACAACACTAACCAATGTCAATCATCTACCAAGTTGACAGATGGAAGAACAAAATACACAGCTTTGAGGAAAAATCATAAACAAAATCAGTTCAAAATTGATGTCAACCTGTCGGTACCAAAGAATTGTGATGCAAATTGAGTATATTTCTCCTTCCTGTTTATCCCCTGACCAATAGATAACGTTCAACTCAGTTCCTTTACTACATGAGCAACTAATACTGTGATTGTATAAAATTCTCTACTGCCGTGATTATGTAATTAAACATGGGTGAACGAGAGGTACTATGATTACTTTAGGAATTCTGATATTGCAAGGTAAACTTGTGAATGTTAATACCAGCATGGCTATGTTTGCAGTCAGGGTGAATTTTAATTGTTGTGTAATACGTTGATATACTTGCCCTTTTGAGAGATCTTTGATTTGCACAGCAAAATGATAAGTAGAATCACCTGTGCTGAATTACATTGTGCATTTATGTAAAGGTTGAAAGCAATATCCACCACTGAGAGAAATAAATGTCTTGATTGCTGCCTTGTGTTGCAACTTGGTAAAATTTCAAAAGAAAAGATTTCTTCTTCTCATGGCTCGTTTCAAATTTGTGTTTTTTTAAACTTTTAAAAAAAAATTCACTTATGGAATGTGAGCATTTATTGCCCATCCCTAATTGTCCTTGAGAAGGTGGTGGTGAGCTGCCCTCTTGAACTGCTGCAGTCCATGTGGTGTAGGTATACCCACAGTGCTGTTAGGGAGGGAGTTCCAAGAATTTGACCTAGTGACAGCAAAGGAAAAGCGATATATTTCCAACTCAGGGTGGTGAGTGGTGTGGAGGAGAACTTCCAGGTGGTGGTGTTCCCATCCATCTGCTGCCCTTGTCCTTCTAGATGACAATGGCCCTGAGTTTGGAAGGTGCTGCCTGAGGAGTCTTGGTGAGTTCCTGCAGTGCATCTTGTAGATGGTACACACTGCTGCTACTGTACGTTGGTGGTGAAGGGAGTGAATGTTTGTGGATGGGGTGCCAATCAAGTGGGCTGCTTTGCCCTGGATGGTGTCAAGCTTCTTAGTGTTGTGGGAGCTGCATGCATCTAAGCAAGTGGAGAGTGTTCCATCATACTTCTGAGTTGTGCCTTGTAGATGGTGGACAGGCTTTGGGGAGTCAGGAGGTGAGTTACGCGTTGCACAATTCCTAGCTTCTGACCTGCTTTTGTAGCCACAGTATTTATATTGCTAGCCCAGTTCAGTTTTTGGTTGATGGTAATCCCCAGAATGTTGATAGTGGGGGATTCAGTGATGCTAATGCCATTAAACGGCAATGGTTAAATTCTCTCTTGTTGGCGATGGTCATTGCTTGTCACTTGTGTGGCGTGAATGTTACTTGCCACTTGTCAGCTCAAGTCGGAATGTTGTCCAGGTCTTGCTGCATTTGGACATGGGCTGTTTCAGTATCTGAGGAGTCTCGAATGGTGCTGAACATTGTGCAATCATCAGCGAACATCCCCACTTCTGACCTTATAATGGAAGGAAGGTCATTGATGAAGCAGCTGAAGATGGTTGGGCCCAGGACATTATGCTGAGGAACTCCTGCAGTGATTGAAATGAATTGTAATGACTGACCTCCAACAGCCACAGCCATGTTTCTTTGTGCTAGGTATGACTCCAACGAGTGGAGAGTTTTCCCCCGATTTCCATTGACTCCAGTTTTTCTAGGGCTCCTTGATGCCACACTCGGTCAAATGCTGCCTTGATGTCAAGGGCAGTCACTCTCACCTCACCCCTGGAATTCAACTCTTATTTTCCATGTTTGAACCAAGGTTGTAATGAGGCCAGGAACTGAGTGTCCCTTTCGGGAACCCAAAGTGAGCATCAGTGAGCAGGTTATTGGGAAGCAAGTGCTGCTAGATAGCACTGTTGATGACCTCTTCCATCACTTTACTGATGACGGAGAGTAGACTGATAGGGCGGTAATTAGCCAAATTTGTCCAACTTTTTGTGTACAGGACATACCTGGGCAATTTTCCACATAGCCAGGTTGATGCCAGTGTTGTAGCTGTACTGGAACAGCTTGACTAGGGGCGCAGCAAGTTCTGGAGCACAAGTCTTCAGTACGATCGCCAGAACATTGTCAGGGCCCATAGCCTTTGAAGTATCCAGTGCCCTCAGCCATTTCTTGATATCATATGGAGTGAATCGAATTGGCGGAAGACTGGCATCGGTGATGTTGGGGACCTCTGGAGGAGGCCGAGATGGATAATCCACTTGGCATTTCTGGCTAAACATTGTTGCAAATGTTTCAGCATTATCTTTTGCACTGTTGTGATGGGCTCCTCCATCATTGAGAATAGGGATATTTGTGGAGCTTGCTCCTCCAGTGAATCATTTAATTGTCCACTTCATGACTGGATGTGGCAGGACTGCTGAGCTTAGATCTGATCTGTTGGTTGTGGAATCACTTATCTCTATTTATAGCTTGCTGCTAATGCTGTTTGGCAAGCAAGTAGTCCTGTGTTGTAGCTTCACCAGGTTGACATCTTACTTTTAGGTATGCCTGGTGCTGCTCCTGGCATGCATTCTGGAACTCTTCATTGAACCAGGGTTAATCCCCTGGCTTGGTGATAATGGTAGTGTGGGGGATACCCCCAGCCATGAGGCTACGGATTGTGGTTGAGGACAATTCTGCTGCAGCTGATGGCTCATGAGCCTCATGGTTGCCCAGACTTGAGTTGCTAAATTTGTTTGAAATCTAGCCCACATTGTACGGTGGTAGTGCCACACAATTCGATGGACGCTATCCTTAATGTGAAGACGGGCTTTTGCCTCCATAAGGGCTGCACAGGTGGTCACTCCTACTGATACGTTTGTGGAATGATGCATCTGTGGCAGGCAGCTTGGTAAGAATGAGGTTACATATGCTTTTCCTTCTTGTTGGTGCCCTTACCACCCACCACAGACCCCAAAACTATGTCCTTTAGGACTCAGCCAGCTCGGTCTGTAGTGGTGCTACCAAGCCATTGAAGCCCCCACCCAGAGTACGTTCTGCGCCCCTGCCACCCTCAGTGCTTCCTCCAAGTGGTGTTCAACATGGAGGAGCACTGATTCATCAGCGGAAGTGTTGGTGGGGGGTTGGCTGTGGTATGTGGTAATCAGCAGGAGGTTTCCTTGTCCTTGTTTGATCTGATGCCATGAGGTTCACGTGGTTCAGAGTCGATGTTGAGGACTCTGAGGGCAATACTTTCTTGACTGTATACCACTGTGCCTCCACCTTTGCTGGGTCTGGACGTACCTAGGTGATTGTGGTGTTTGGGACATAGGGCTGAATTTTTGGCTTGGTGGATGGGCACACCTTCGATCAGAGCCGAGTGTAAAATGACAGGAGATGACATCGGGTGAGTGTCTCGAAGTCATCGTGCACCTGTGTGATGTTTCGGTTGGTGGGTGTGTGCTGGAATCGGCAGCTTGTCTGCCAACAATTAAAAGGGTTTTTAAGGCCATTAAAAAGGTAATTAAAATAATTTTTTCGCTGTCCATCCAACCTTATGGCTGGGATGAGGTTTCCAACAGCAAATAAAAATAAAATTAAAAAATAATTTTAAAATGGAATCAATAACATGCACTTGCTCACGTGACAGAATGACATGAGGGGACATGTTTTATAACATTTTTCACGTCCTTATTTTTTATTTTGAGATCTGTTCATCCCCCTGAGGCAGCTCTGTGCCTCATGGATACTTTCAAGCGTGCACTCATGAGCTGCCCCCCTCCTCTTTCTCCTCCCCCCCCAAACAGGCAGAGCTGAGTGCTGCCACGTGTGCTTCATGCTGGGTGAGCATTAATTGGCCCGCTGGTGTGAAATCATGGGCGGCGGTCAGCTTCCTGACCACCCTTGCTGAGCCCACTTGACAAGGGCCAAAATTCTGCCCATAGTCGTTCTCACGAATCATATACCTTACAGACAACGTCTGGCTGTTGCTTGTCTCTCTGTGGGGCAGCTCTGCCAATTTTGGCACAAGCCCCCCAGATGTTAGTAAGGAGGACTTTGCACAGTCAACAGGGCTGGTTTCCTGTACCTAAGTAAATGCCAGGTGGTCTGTCCAGTTTCATTCCTTTTTTTAAGGCTTTGTAAGTAAGTTATCAGTTTGATACAACTGAGTGGCTTGCGAGGCATTTAAGACTCAGCCACATTGCTGCAAATCTGGAGTCACATGTAGGATGGCCCAACCAGGCAAAGACGTGGCAAATTTCCTTCCCTAAGTGAACCAGATGGATTTTTATGATAATAGTTTCATAGTCAACATTAGACTTTTAATTCCAGATTTTTTATTGGATTCAAATTTCACCATCTGCTGTGGTGGGATTCGAAACCAAGTCCGCAGAGAATTACGCTGGGTCTCTGGATTATTAATCCCAGTGAAAATGCCACTATACCACTGCCTCCTCTTGTGATTTTGTTCTTAATACTGAGTGGCCAAAATCATCCAACTCAAACTGTAAGTGACCCTCATAGATGGTTAACATAGGAATAAGTGACTAAGCCATATTACAGTTTGTAAAGAAAGAAAGCTTGGAGCAGTATTCATTGTTGTTTTTTTTTTCCTGTTTCTGGTGAATAGACAGTATTTGAAAGGTAAGGGACCTTATTGCTGAGAAAGAAAACATTTTCCCATTTTAGATACTCATTGCTGACATCATGCTTGAATAGGAGATGCTATATGATTTAGCAGCAGAGGGAAGCTTACTATTCTCTGCCTCATTCTTAACCAGGAAAGAGCAGCTTTTATTGCACATGTTTTGCATTTTTCACACTAACCTTCCCAAGTCCTCTAAGCTCAAGGTTGCTAAACCTAGAAGGAAAAAAACAGCAAAAACTGGGAAATAAGAATACTGGTCTGAACTGTTTTTTTTTCATTCTGGGAATTTGGTGTGCTGTAAGGCTGCAGCCTCATGCACACTGTGAACTACTTTAAGATTGCTTCAACTCATTTAATGTAGAACTCTTGCAGTTGGAGGAAATATCCAAAATGGCTGATGGAAGGTCATTGACCTGAAACATTAGCTTCGTTTCTCTCTCTACATATGTTGCCTGACCGGCTGAGCATTTCTGTTTTTCCTTCTGAATTTAACCTCCACTGCCAGAGATTAAAAGTATGCAAATTCACTACGATATCCAGTTCCCTTCCTCTCATTCTGGTTTTTAATGTTCTTATTTATGTATTTAAAAATAGTAAGTCTTAACGAAACTAGTGAACGAATAGTTTTGAGGAGCTGCTAATACATAGGTTTCTTCACCAATCTCATTGCTTCAACAATAAGTTAAGGATGGAGAGACACTTTCTGAGATCTTGTACACAATGAATAACTCACTGAAAATCATGCTTTTGGTTTGAAGATCAGAAGAAAATTGATTTGGGGGCAGAAGAGAACAAAATTATTAATGAACAGAAATTCAAAGCTTGAGAAGAGATACTCGAGGAACCTTGGAAAGAAATGGATAGGACATGCAACAAGAATTCAAGTAGTGCTGATGTACTCATTGCAAGTATTTTATTGTAACAGCAATTTTATTCCATTTATTTATGTGATAAGTTTATTAAGGAATTGAGATATTTTGTTACAACATGAGAAAAGATGGATTTAACCATAAGCAGAGTTGATTTGTTATCCAAGTTTACTATCCAAGGGTTCCATTTGCTAAAAGAATACAAATGGAGTGTTAGGGTGGGGTTTTCTGGCCCCACCCCCCCACCAGAGTCATCTCGTCACACCGAAAGTCAATGGGCTTTTGGCTGGGCTGCCATGGGTCCTGCTGTGGCTGGGCCAGAAGATGCCAAACTTAGCTTCAAAATATTGGGTGAATTGAAAATCTTTAATTTGATCGTCAAAAATGATTAGTTTGCATCGTAATCTAGAAATGAGATTCAGAAAATGGGCATCACCTTTCTCCTTGATGGGCCTGTTGGGATTGAGATCTTGGTCTGGGGGTGTTGGAGTTCTGTTATCTTTATTTCCACCCCCTGGCAAGGGTAAATCTTCCTTTTGAACTTATTGCTAGATAAAAACCTAAACTAAAAAGAAATTCTAAAATATCATAAGAGCTTAATTAGCTATGCTAGATAGCAATTTGATCTTAAGATAAATGGCCTTTCTTCTAGGAGTTTTCAAACTAAACAAAATTATCTCAGGAAGAGACATATACGGTACATTATAACAGATCTATCTCTGAGCCTCCTCTATCAGAGCTTAGAATCTTATAATTAAGAAGTCGAGGAGAGTTAGGGTCCGTGAGGTTACAGACTGAGACCACAACCTTTTTAATGGTAACTATAGAATACTTTATTATAGCCTTAAATCTTGGATTATATTATATTGTAATATTGTTTTGAATACAAAGTGTAAATACAAGATAAACAATTAATCTAAAAATAATAACTTCAAATCTCAAATCCATTTAAGAATGAAAATAGTTAAGATATCCAAACAGATAACGAACTCGTTTGATACTTACAATCAAATGTGTCTTTATCTCAGTTTACAGGGAGCCCAATAAGACCTCAGCCCTCTAACTGCAGAGGTCTGACTTCCTTGTGGATTTCACAGATCTGCTCACTTAAGCTTCTAATATAAAGAAAATCTGTTGTGCTTAGAATAACGCACCATTTTTTGGCTGAATATAAAGCTGCTTGAGTGAGAATTCTTGAAATTAAAAATACAGCTGTACATGTTATCAGCTTAAGCCTATTTTCCTTGTCAGGAAATGCCTCACTTTCAAGGCCTCTGTCTGTCCTTGAATCTGTGAAAATGTGTATTTCTCACAGACTTTTAGCTTTATTTTATTTGAGTTAGATTTTTAACCCTTTCATAGGACTGCAGCTGGTGACATAACCTGCTGGCATGAAGAAATGGTCCAAATGCAATCGAAAGCAACTTTTCAAAGGCAAAGTGGTGAAATCAAACTTTGCTGCTGCTCCGTGTCTCGAGTCACAATACTTCGCTTACACTTCTTGACTGTTGCTAGTCCCACTATATCACAGGGAGGTTTTTGTGGTTTAGGTATGAATTTGCGTGAAAAAGAACATAAATACTGTTGCTTTTTTTTAAAGGCAGCAACTGGTGTTACATTGCTACATATAAGAAATTAAGGCTTCTTGTCAGCTCTGAAATTTGCTGGAGGTTCCCCTCCCCATTTCAGCTGCATTGTAGTTGGTAGTATTCTCACCTGAGTCAGAAGGTTGTGGGTTCAAGTCCCACAAAAATCTAGGTTAACATTCCACAGCAGTACTGAAGGAGTGCTGCACTATCAGAGGTGCTGTCTTATAGATGAGACATTACACCAAGACTCTGTCCGCTCTGTCAGGTGTGTGTAAAAGACCCATGGCAGTACTTCAAAGAAGAGTGAGAGCTGTGCCTCGTCTCCTGGCCAATATTTATTCCTCAGTCAATGTCACAAAGAGAAAGATTTTCTGGCCATTATCACATTACTGTTATAAGTTGGCTGTCTTGTTTCCTATACTACAAGGGTGACGGCACTTCAAAAGTACTTCATGGCTGTAAAGCATTTTGAGGTGTCCTGAGGTCATGAAAGCTGCTATATGAATGTAAGACGATCTGTTTTATCTCTTTCTCTGTGTTTCTCTAGGAGATCTGCCAGTCTCCCCCTGGTTTAGAAAGGAATTGGGGAGAAACCCCATTGAGTTTTCAGGCTGAGACATGACCAAGGTTTGTTAGGCAGATTATAATAAGGTTAGGACTTCATATGTATTACAGCTCATGACTGAAAATCTTACAGCTAGGATTAGTCCAATCTGGGCACCACGGTTATACTGAGGCATAGAAGGTTAATTTATTAGGACATGCTGCATAGACTTCGTTTCTATTCCCCTGAGTACAGGAGATTGCGGGGGAGGGGGGGGTTCTTCTGATCCAAGTGTTTAAAATGTTAACTTGAAACTGTGAAAATATTTTCTTTGGTGGAGAATCAAGAACAAGGGGAGAGAGACTGGGATTTGTCTGTGAGTCTGCTGCACAGAGTCAGGAGAAATCCCAGCCCCCTGAAACTGACCTCTAAAAATGGCTGCTCGGATGTTGGATTTTTGGCCTGGGAGTGGGGTGTTGACAGTGGGGGGGTGGGGGGGGGTGCGGTGGGGGGTGGGCGGGCTAGTTTAGAAGTTGAGGTGGGCGACCCTGGAAGAAATTAGGAGTTTGCTGGGTATGGAAGTGGACTCGGCAGAAGGTCTCTGTGTCCAAAAATTAAATGAAAGAGTAAAACACGAAGCATCCCCTCCACTCCCCCGCCGGTCCTCGCCCTTTACCCCCCTCACCCTCACAGATTATGTCCATGCACCAACCACTCAACCCATGCCACTTCATGCAACCTCACCCCCCCCCCCATGGCCCCTTTTACCTTCCATGCCAACCCATGCACCTCTGCACATCCCCATGGCCCCTCATGCCAACCTATGCCTCTGTACCCACCCCATGACTCCTCATGCCCTCCATGCCAACCTATGCCCCTCTGCTCATGGCCCATTATACACCAGTGCCAACTCATGCTAACCCACCACCCTTTGTCATTATGCCTATCATGCAAACTCACCGAGTATCCACCATGGGCAAATCTCAGGATCCATGCAGAGATGAGAAAATAAAGTTCTAGTTGTCAATTGCAACTTCACTACGTTGAAAAAAAACACTCATTCATAAAAACCCATTTATTACATTTACATTCCTTCAACTACATAAAACCTTATAACAACAACCATTGCATTCAAGCGCCCTTATAACAACCAGCATTGGAATTCATAGTGCCACTTCAAAGAGTCTATAACCACTTGTAGCAATCAATCAAACAATGAAATTGCAGGCACCCTACTGTGATAATGGCTGGCTGTGAAATCAGACATGCAGCACTAATCCAGTCTTGGAAATACCCAGGCTTACCACAACAGACAGAGAGAAATAGCAAACAATGATTGTTTACATACTCCAGAATATGTTTTCCAATATTTAAAGGATAGGATTTTTAAATGTCTTGACAATTCCTCTTGACACTTTTGACAAGTGCACTTGATACTTTTGGCAGGTGATTTTGACAGGTATGTTGACAATTCCAATGAGCTTGACAGTTAATGAGTTTATGCACTTTTTACACACATTCATTCTTACTTTTGAGAATTCCAGAGGGCACCTTACTTCCACCAAAGAGAACCTGACCGCCCCCAAAAGGATCTAAAGGGATACCTTACCACTCCAAAGGGTCTCCTGGCTATCCAAACAAATACGCAAAGTTCAAACCTGCTCTTACCATCACACTGATCTAATCTGCACACTTTTTGGGTTTCACACTCCAAGGCTACCGTAATCCCACTTGAGCTGAGGCAGTTGATGATTTAAATGACTAGCTGCCTCATAAATGTGCATGTACAAAATGTGCCCAGCACCCATGCTAGCCTCACAAAATGAGAATTGCTGTGTTTGGGGGAATGGGACTTTAGATTTTCACCCACTTGCACTACTTTTGCCACAATGGAGAGGACCTCCATTGTGGCCAAAATCTCGGCCATAGTCTCAGCTAGAGACTATGACTATGACCTTCAGGATCAAAGTCAGGAAGTGCTTGAACAAAGGCTGATAGAAATTTGGAACTCTCTCCAAGGGTACGTGGATGCTAGAACAATTGGAACTTCAAGGACTGAGATCAATTTGTCACATAACAATAGCAAGGGATTTGGATCAAAGGAACAAGCTATCACAGTTGTGTAGGACAGGCAGGATGGACCAGATAATATTTTCTTGTTGGTCATTGTTTGTATGTTCATAAGGCAGGAAAATGGAGCTGAGGTGTAGATCAGCCATTATCTCATGGAATGGCAGAACAGGCTTGAGGGTTGAATGGCATTCTATCGTGTTTCTATAGTGTTTCTCCATCAGTAGGGTGATCAGTACCAGTAAGAGTACCCTCTTCAAATTTGCACAGTTCTGTGGCTCTTCTCTGCATCATATTGACACGTATTTCTGATTATTCTATCTGTAATTTTACCATCAGATTATAGAAGTTTGAATGCCCAATGCATGTTGTGACTCTGAACCCTTACATTCCTATGGCTGTTACATTTTTAAGCCTGACACTGAGAAAACAGCCAACTGCTTCCTCTTTCTCTCACAGCAATGTCCAGCTGCTTTGAAGGATATATTGGTTGATTTGTACATTTTTAAATTAATGTGGCTTCCTGGAGAGAAATAATTACAGTGAAGGTCTGGATACAAGGAAGGATACTAGATTAAAGCCTTTTTAAAAAAATTTCACTGTAGAAGTTTTGTGATGTTTTTCACATTTTTTGAAGGAGCAATACATAATCTGCAGTTGACTGAAGATTGTAATATAGGTAGAAAGAATAATGCACATGAAAAGATGTTGCAAGTGTTCTGAGTGGCCCCTGGGCGAGGTCCCCGAATATGTTATCACACAGGATACCCCAAATTGTTCACTTCCCGAACGGGACCCTTGTTTTGTTGTGCTCCTGGGTGAGGAGGAATGAACTGGCTTCCCTTCTTTATTCAATCCCCTCAGTTGGTCACAAGGAGGTTTAATTTAAAAGGGATCCCTTCCCTCATGGATACATTTTCCCAGTCCAAATATGTTTGTTTTAGAAGGAGCCAATTTAACAAGGCTTTTTTGAGTCCAAAAAAGAGTAAGTTTATTAGTTACTAAAAACCCAAGAAAAAATAAGACACAATACATTATCACACATATCAGTAATATGAAGTTGTGTTCAAAAATAAAAGTTAAAAAATATATACGAATCAGTCTTTGGCTTGCCTGTGAGGAGTAGATGGTGAAACATTGTGACCTTTAAGTTGGGTGATTCAGTTAAAGCTGACTTTGTCAGTTGAGCAGTGGTTTGGAAAAGCTTGGATCTGCAGGTTAACTGAAGGATTTGTCCTGTTTCGTTTTTGACTGTGGCTTTGCTGAATTGCCTCCAGAGAGAGAGAGGTAGACTTTTACCTGAAAGCTGCAGGGATGTTTAGTTTATGTTCTTCTGCTGTGACCTTCACAGCACACACTGGCACACCAGAGCTAGAGCACACAGATCAGCTTTTTAACCCCTTTTCTTGTGTATTCCTGTAAGGGGATAAACAAACATGTCTTCCGCCCAGAATCTGCTTTCTTTCAACTCATACCATTTGCACATCCTGAGATATATCTCAGCAGGAGTAGGTTTCAGCTGAGATGTGGTAATAAGCCTCCATTGTCTCTGTAACTACAGGAGATTGAAGTTCAGTCTTTTGCATTGAACCTCTTCCTTTGAAGTGTTTCTGTCTGAAGAAGGCTTTGATGCCTTTTCAGGTCCGACATTCCAGGTTCTCTCTGGGCTAGTCAGTCAAGTGTAATTCACATAGGAATTTTCCAGAAAGTGGTTACTTTACATTATCAGCCAGCTTTTGTTTGTAGATCTTTTTAAAAAGCACATCTTACTTAAAAAGATCAATATGTCCATAATTAATTTAGAGCTGTGATCCACTGTCATGACACAAGCTTGACAATTAGGACTGGATTTTCTTTTTAGAGATAAAGAAGCAATAGCGTGCACATGTGTAACACTGCAGTACTGTTAGATAATGCAACTCTCACTGTAATGATGTGGACTTCTACTTTACAGGGCACTTCATAAGCCGAACATTATTTTTTAATATATGCAGTAGATTTGTGGCATTTCTCACAGTTAGTCTAGATTATGGGCATGGGAGTGAAACTGAAAACATTTAAAAGTTGTAACTGAATATTGAAGCTGAATCAAATTTATGAAAACTCGTTCAGCAAACGTTGTCATGTAATTATGCAAATTTTGTGGATGTGTCATTGCTTTGCAAGAATGCCTGAGGAAAATGATATGTTTTTTTCTGCTGTTTTACCTTCCCAGCCACCACGAGTTACTGTTAGTTTTCATATACAGTAACGTCACTCAGAAAATTCAGGTTATCCTATACAAAGAGCCATTGTACCAACAAAATGCTTATAAAATTGCTATTGAAAACGTCCAAATGAACACTTTGAGAAAACACAAACGTCTTTTGATTTTATTTTCCTCATAATACACTTGATGGTTAAGAGAAAAAGACAACTTTTAACAAAGTGAAATAAACAATAGATAAATCCTTTTGGGAAAATTTGGTTTTATTTGCACTTATATTTTCAGAAGCAGGTCAATTGGTTGGTATGGCAGGAATGTTGGGTGGAATGGTTCGCTGATTGACGATGCATTTGCCTTGTTATTGTAATATCATAATATTTTTGTAACTTTGCCCAATGTAGTTTGGTGCCTACAGTGGTACAGACAACAGTCTTGTGTGTAGCAGCGAATGAGGCGCATGACCTTTACTAGTCTGCGTACTACTTGAACCATGTTATGTATTGGACAAATAATGCAAGGGTGCCTATTTTATTTGGCAAATTATCGCTGTTGATATTTAACTTTTTGAAATACTGAAAGCTGTTATGTCTAGCATCTCTTGAGACCCTAGGAACTCCTGTTATTATTCATGTGTTTATTGTAGATTTTAGAGAGGCAGCAATGTGGAAAGTGCTAATTTTTTCAGCTACTTATTGTATCTCTCAAAGGTGCCATTTATTCTCAACTACTGACTGTCCTTGCCAAAGTAATTGTACCATCTATTAAGGTAGCAAAGGGCAGGACTGGCGAGTCACTCAACTCTGTCCTTATTTAGAGGAAGAGTTGGATGAATTTGCCTGCCTGCTAAAATCTGTGGCAGATGCACTAAGCTACCTGGACTATGAACCTGCACTGTAATTGTATTACAAAATTAATTCCTGGAGCAGATCTGCAACATCATTGCCAGATCCCATTGTTGTCAAAACTTCCCTATTTGAGGTGCAGTGTAGATCCTACAGCACTTATTCACATTTAATACAGAATTGGTTATTTCTTGGGAATTGGTACTTTTTCAAGCTGCTATAGAAAATATGTACAAGTTTGAAGTAATAAAACTATTCACTGATAGGCAACTTTCCTATTGAATGAACCATCTTTAATCTTCACATCTAACTCAACTCTATTTAGCATTAGTTCACCCTACTGCTGGTAGGCGGGTTACTAGCATTGAACTTCAAAAATCAATTAATTTATAACTTTTGGCCCTACTGCTCACATAATCAAATTGCTCCTCTTGCTCTGCCCAACTCTTCTTGATCTGATGGGTAGAATTCAGCTTTTTGCCAGTGCTTTCTGAGCCTTGGAGTCAAAAAGCGTTTAATTTTTGTAATCCATCTCCCCAGTATGGTATATTCAAAGGGATGAATAGCTGACTCTTAATTTGTATGCTCATATGTACATTTTCTTGTACATCTTTCCTTCCTTGTTCTCTCTATGTCAGCACATCTTGTCTCTGTTTTCTGTTTGCGTTGCATGCATTGATAGCATGGCATCTCATTTGTGTGAAATGCTTGATCAGTGAGTGCACAATATGCATCTTACCACGAAGAGAAGCCATATGTTTGTGCTGAAGTGTTTTGCCAATCTACACACAAAATAGCATTAGTGCACATGCTTGGGAAATTAGGACCAATGAACGGAGTGTAACATGGGATTGCATATGCAACACTAAAGGTGGTGGCACTGCTGTATATTAGGTGAAGAAAACAGCCAGGAAAATACGTGCAATTTTAAGGACAGCAAAAGCTTGTAGTTTGCCCCTGCATCTGTATCTGTTGAGTCTGAAAAAAAAACACCCTGATGAAATGAAAACAACTCGAGTGAAAATCATTGAATGAAGTGGCACAAATCTTAAATTTGTATAAAAGAACAATTTGAAATGGAATCAATCTGAAAGCAAATGACAAATTTTCTCAGGAACATTGGATGAGTTTCTATGAAAAAAAGGGGCCCTATTCACATAGGGGCAATGTTACATATACCAGGTTTAAAGTTTAAATAGTGTTGCTAACCTCAATGCAACATAAAGCGACTTTCCATTGTGGGCAGGGGGTTCTCCTGCTTGCCTTTGTAGCTTTGGTTAAGAGCCGTGGAAAGCCTACAAATGAGAGGTAGAACTGTTTAAGCCATTTCCTGGGAGTTTCTACCTTCTTCCATTGAAGTTACAGATAATGAGTGGGAAAACCTCCATGGGAAATATGATCTTTAGGTGGAAAGATGATAAACATTTGAAGAGTCATGAATCTGTTACTATGAATTGCAAATAAGGCTGTGTTAGGTCATATGTTTGCTTTTTAAAATTTCTTTATTATCCTGTCAATTTTATCCATCAGTATATCCACTTTCCCTGTTGTTGTCCTCATGCTGTGGCATACTCCCCCGGGTGCTTGTTGCTCTCTGATACTTTGCCAAAATGGCCATAATTAAGATGTCAACCTGGATGGTGAAAGTAAACAAGCTATTTGACCACTGGAGGCATCAGAGCCATTCTCACCCAATCATGAACCAATTAGCACACAATTTCAGCAGGAACAGATCTGAGGTGGAATGTGGGTCTTGCAAAATGAAGGAGGGGCAGGTCTGACAGCACTGGTGGGTCGCAAAAGAATATGAAAAGAAGTTTGTAATTTTAAAAATTCTTTCTTGGGATGTGAATGCTGCTGGCAAGGCCAGCATATGTTGCACTTTGCTAATGGCCCTTGAGAAGATGGTGGTGAACTGTGCTCTTGAACCATTGCAGTCCACCTGGTACATCCACAGTACTGTTAGTAAGGAAGTTTCAGGTTTTTGACCCAGTAACAGTGAGGGAATGGCAATATAGTTCCAAGTCAGAATGGTGTGTGGCTTGGAGGGGATCTTGTAGTTGGTGGTGTTCCTGTGTGTCTGTTGCTATTGTCCTACTAGGTGGTAGAGGTTACGAGCTAGAAGGTGCTGTCAACGGAGGCTTGATGAGGTAATAGTGCAGGGATGCTTGATCGTTCCTTGAAAAATACATAAATTGATGGATTCATATACTGACAATAAATAAATACATTTTACTTCAATAAATATAAGTTTGATATTTTAAAATATATAGCATATACATTATTGTTATTTTAAATACTCATTAAACATTCATAAGTATATGTATTGGTCTGTGGAAGTCGATGATAAGTGCAGATATCCATTGAAAGAATTTAGAAAGAAGTGTCCAGACACCTTCCCCAGTGAAGTGAAATAAGTGCTTTTAACTGGCTCTTGGAAAATAAGTAATTAACATTTCTCTTCCTCATGTGCAACTGTTCAATGCCAAATAATGTAAAGTAAAGCTGCTCAATATATCGCCAACTGTCTTTCTCAGGAACCTTTCTTTGAAATAAAACCGTACATAGTACACTTGAAAATAGTTACTTCTGAAAAGCTTCAATAGCCTGTTTTGAAATTCTTTGAAAATGTAAGCACATGCATACTGTTATAGAGAGTGGGGAGACCTGTTTCAATCAGGACTGAGAAAAATAAGTGTTTATGTTGCCAATAATTGCTTTTCTGAATTTTCTGTAGGAAAAATAATGCTTAGTCCAACTATCATTAACCTTATGAGCGTGTTTGTGTGTGTGTGCATGAATATGTGTGCCTGGTAGAGATCTGGATTACTCTTGCTGCCTTTAAAGAGATGGCGTCACTTCAGTAACAGAGGTTGTGGGCTGGATTTTGCAGGATGTGGGTCGGTTGATGGTGAACCGTCAGCGTTTATCATCATTGCTCCTCTGATACTGACCGCAACTTCAGGATGTCAGACATGTGCAGAAATCCTGACGCTGTGGCCTGTCACACGTTGCTTGAGTGGGCAGATAAGCTAGAGGCGCAACTCCACACATGTCAATGTGGCTGCACCTGAGCTGTCTCAGCTGTGGAGAAATGGTCACTTTATACAAGGTTTCCCTAATGCGGGGCCGCTTCCCTCCACATCCCCAATCCACATGTGCTTGTTCTTGTGCACTACCATGAACCGCTAGGCAGCCCTTGCCTTCCCCCTGTACCTCGCCTCAACCACAGGGCCATTGACCTCCCCCCACAACTTCTGCCTCAGCTGCAGTGCAGCCCTTGTCCTTGCACCGCACTGTTATCCAGCTGGGAGAAAGTGACTTGCCTGTGCCCTCGCCTGAAGGTGCGGCACCTTGGCCTTAGGTCCAACAGGCAACCCTTAAGAGCGCTGCACAACGAGACTGTGCACTCACCTCCGAGTTCCCCGTGAAGTGGAGCCCACCATCTGCACGCCTTATAAATGTTGTTGTGAAACACGTTGGCGCGCAATCTTGCTAATGTGCTTGGATGACCCAGCTTGGGGGGGCCGGCGGGGGTGATGATTCAGGTGAATTGGACTTATAATGACATGCAGAAGTATTACGATGAAGTTCCTGATGTCCGATGGTGGGAAACACGTCCCACCATTGACAGGCAGGGCAGACGATTGCAAACTGGTTTCACCATGGCGTGAAACCCATTTTTAGCCTTCTTGCCATAGTTTCCGCTCTTGCCACCGAACACGCCGAATGCCAGTGGGCAGGGAAAATCCCACCCATCGAGTTATTTACGGCACAGCTGGATTCTATTTAGTCCTTTGGGTCCACAGTGGATTAATAGCTTTTTCAAGCTCATTTAAAAAAATATTTTTATCACAAGTTTTTTTCAGAATATTTTACCGTTTATCTTCACCACATGTGCATGTTCCATATGTTCTCGGTAAAAATTTTCAGAAGTGATTTTATTTTACTGTTTTTTTGTATGCTTGTTGGAATCTGTGAAAATTCTTTCATGTGATTGGCTGCTTAAACAGTTCGATGACATCATTGCTGCTCCACGCTGGGAAAGCCCAGTAATGAACGAATGCTGCAGTCAGTTGCAGACCCGCTGCACCGTTGATAGAGGTGAAATTCTCACCAGACAGATTGCTAGATCTCTCAACAAGACTTACGTGGTGGTCAGCGGTGAGCGTCCTTGCTTCACCACTGACCACAAATTCTGGGTCTTTATAACCAATAACGTAACATCCCTGACCTTATAAAACAGGAGAGGATCTGATTATCATGGCTAATCCCATGGGGAATCTGTCCCCATTTGTCGAATGAAATTAATAAAAAAGACGATTTGACAAGTATTTGACAACGGTAAAGATAATGCCCTTAAATCCCCAGACTAGACTTTTGTTCTCTTTAAATTCCGTCATGAAAATATGAGCATTACCAGCTGTCTTCAGTTAAAATGCAGCAGCTCCATCTATTCTGCTCTTGTATGGTGTAGTATCGGATGTTCATAAATCATTCATGAGGCTTTTTTCAATGAATGAATGAATCAAATCCATCCCTGCAGTGAGGAGATTTCTTCATGTCTAAATTTAGATTTTTTTAAAAATTAAGACAGACCTTGCCTTCCATTTATTATCGACATGAGCACATTTGAGGGTATGCAGCATTAACGTTGTTAACCAAAGCTTTATTATTTGCAGCCGCAGAACAATCATGTGGAACTGCAATATGACATTACATAAATGATGCTGGTCTGGCTTTTCTCCTTTTCCAACAGAACCAGGTTTCATGGGCCAGAATCTTCTGTTGGGCGAGCGGGGGTTGGGCCCTTCACGCTGATGTGTAAAATGACGCAAAGTGACATTGGGCGTGTGTGCCGATGTCACCGCGCGTCATTCTGACGTTCCATTCAGCGGGCGCACGCTGGAGTCAGCTGCACGCCTACCAAACTGTCAAAGGCCATTATTAAACAAATTAACCCGATTGGGGAAGCTGCCCGTCCAACCTTAAGGTCGGTGGGGGGGCAGGCAAAGAGCCCAGGCGGCCTTTGTATTTTTCATGAAACCTCATCCACGGGCGGGATGAGATTTCGTGAAGGTTTCGTGAATTAAATAAAAAATTTTATGAAAATTCATGAATGTGTCCCAGCTCATGTGATACTGTCACATGAGGGGACATGTCTGAATCATTTTATTTTTTTTTTTGCAAGCTCAAAACTTAAGTTAATCTCCCTGAGGCAGCTCCGTGCCGCAGGGAGATTTCTGCGTCCTTTTGCGTGCATGTGTGAAAGAGTCCAGGCCCCTACTCTCCCTCCGCCCCCTTCCCTCCGCCTGCACAGGTAGTGCTGAGCGCTTCTGGGCACACGTCACACCGGGCGGACCTTAATTGGCGACCTGCGTAAAAAGGCGGCGCACAGCCGAACGCGGGCGACAATCAGCTCCGTACCTGCTCCCGACTGGCCCACTCAACAGGAAGAATATTCTCCCCTTGGAGCTTGTGTCCTTTTCATAGACACAATCACCTATTTTAAGGATGGAGACTTGATTACCCCTGCAAACTGCATATGATGAATTGTTGAACAGAGGTTCCGTGCCTTCCACAGTTCGAAATTGGAGGGGAGTGTCAGCCCAGGTTGTGTAAAAATACCTGCAAGTCACAATCGAGACTAAACATCCTTAAGGCTGTAGGAAAAGAATTAGTGCAAACCATAAGGATGTCATGCCCTTTTTTTCTTAAATAAAGGATTAACATGTGACATAATTAGATAACAACCTAACTGTGAAGTTTTTATTTACATAGTCATTCTATCTTGCACATTAGTGATTTTTAAAACATACAGTAGCAGATGGTGCTCATTTGCTGATGAATGCTTCAAAGGTATATTCTTTGGGAGAAAGGGATTATTTTTATATCAATACCCTTTTAAATAGTAGGTGTAGCCCTTGTGTTGTTAAGTTTCAATATTTTATTAAGCACATAAATTTGCAAGTTAATTTATGATAGTTTGCAGCTGCTGAAACTATTAGCTGCTTTACCAGAACCCCCACACACTGAAGAGAGAGAGAGAACAACAGAACTATCCGCTAAATCACACGATGACTCAGATACAAACAAAATGCTGCAGATGCTGGGGATCTGAAATAGAAACAGGAAGTGCTGGAAAATCTCAGCAGTTCGGGCAGCAACTGTGGAGAGAGAAACATAAGTGACATTTCGAGTTCAATATAACTTCTTCAGAAGTGAAGAGAGGTAGAAATGTGATAGGTTTTAAGTTGCTGAAAAAGAAGGGGGTATTAGCTAGAAGAGAAAGGAAAGTCAGGGATAGGTTAGAGGGCTGGAGAGATTAAATGACAAAGATGTCAGGGAATGAAAGGGCAAGGGATTGGCAATAGTTGTAATAAAGAAACAAACACTGGTCCAGAGTAAGTGTTAATGGCAGAATAGAGGACAACTATGTGACAGCAGAAACATGAGAACAAGATACAGACCGGCATTGAGCAAAAAAATAATCCGAATTGAGGACAGAGTTCATTGTCTGAAACCGTTGAACTCAATGTTGAGTCCAGAAGGCTGTAAAGTGCCTGATCAGAAGATGAGCTGCTCTTCCTGATGCTTGCGTTGAGCTGCACTGGAAAGTTGCAGTAGGGCTTAGGATGGAAGTGAGTGCGACAGCAAGGTGGTGAATTAAAATAATAAGTGACTGCACTCTCAGGGTCATGCTTGCAGATTTAGTGGATGTGTTCCATAAGGTGGTCACCCAGTCTCTGGTTTCCCCAGTGTAGAGGAACCTGCACTGTGAGCAGTGAATACAGCGTACTAAATTGAAAGAAACACAAGTAAATTGCTGCTTCACCTGGTAGGAGTGTTTGGGGCCTTGAACAGTGAGGAGAGACCAGGTAAAAGAGCAGGTGTTATACCTCTTGTGATTACATGGTAAGGTGGCGTGGGAAGGGAATGACGTGTTGGGCGTGATAGAGGAGTGGACCAGGATGTCATGGAGGGAATGGTGAAAGGAGAGGGGAGGAGAAGGTGTGTTTGGTGGTAGCATTACGTTGGAGGTGGCAGAAATGGTGGAGGTGATCCTTTGAATGTGGAGACTGGTGGGATGGAAAGTGAAGGCAAGGGGATATCTAGTGGAGTTCTGGGAGGGAAGGGAAGTGATGAGGGCAGAAGTGCAGGAAATAGTTCGGTCATAGTTGAGGGTCCTGACAACCATAGTGGGGGGGGGGAGTCCTCAGTTGAGGAAAAAGAAAGACGTGTCAGAAGTGCTCTTGTGGAAGGTAGCATCATCAGAACAGATGTGACAGAGATGGAGAAACTGGGTGAGTCCTTGCAGAAGGTAAGGTGTGAGAAAGTGCAGTTGAGGAAGCTGTGGGAGTCAGTGGGCTTGTAATGAATACTTGTCGATAACCTATCTCCAGAAATGGAGACACAGAAGTTGAGAAAAGGTAGGGAAGTGACTGAGATGGTCCATGAGCTCGTGAGAAAGGGTTGGAAATTGGAAGCAAAACTGATTAATTTTTCCAGTTGTTGGCAAGAACAGGAAGTGGCACCGATAGTCATTGATGTGCTGGAAGAAGAGTTGTGGGACGCGGCCTGAGTAGGACTGGAACAAGGAATATTCCACATGCCCCACAAAAAGACAGGCATAACTAGGGCCCATGCGGAAGACAGAGCCAATTATTGCCACAGTGCAAGTGAATGGCAAACCCTTCAAAATGGAAGTAGACACGGGAGCTTCTACCCTGTAACAGGAGAACACACTTTCACATATTTAAATAAAGGTGCTCAACAATTAAATTTGGAACAAACACCTGCCAAATTGAAAACGTACACAGGCAAAGAAATTCAGGTAAAAGGTATCATCAGAGTAACTGTTCATTTTGGTCGCCAGTTAGCACAACCACTCGTGATGGTTTTTGAAGGTAGAGGACCAAGTCTTCTAGGTTGAAATTGGTTGAGGGAAATTAACCTTGATTGGCCAATGAGATTTCGAAAGGAAGCAGCAAGTGTTCCTGAGTTGAAAAAGGAACAAGACAAGGTAGTTCAGAAAGAGCCTGGAGAGTCCAAGGACCACAACAGGATGAAAAAGGAGTGTGTAAGCATTCAAAAACCTGAAGAAATGAAGACTGTCTTAAACAACAACATGGAAGAAACCCAAGGAGATTCTGCTGAATGACAGAATTTAAGATGAAGTGAATGAGCTTCACAAAGAAAAGAAAAACCTATTGAAAGACCTTCACAAACTACAAGGATCCATCAGGTCAAAGATTGTGCCTCTGGAAAATTACGAAGAGAAACAGGAAGAATTTAATGTCTCGCTGAACAAACTGAAGAACCAGTTGGCAGAGAAGATGCAGCAATGTTCAGGATTCCAGGAGGAAGCCAACAGATACAAGAAGGAGACAGAAGAGCTGAAGAATCAGCTGAATGAAGCTAAAGAGGCTTTGAAAGCAAAAGTTGTAGAACTTTCCAAGGTGGGAGTAGATAAATCATGGGTAGCTCAACTACTGAACTAAGACAAGTTGAGATTTCATCTGAGAGAAATCTGGCCGATGGTGAAATCAAAAAGAAGGCTGAGACTAAATTTTGTGGTAGAAAGAAGACGATACGTAGAAAGAGGATGCAGAATTACTAACGAGGCACCATCTTCAAACAAGACTAAGCCTAATACTTCCCAATTTGGAGGGGAAGGTGGAGAAAAGCCAAGGGAACCAAAAAGCAACTCATGGTTTGCATAGTTGTGAGCGACAGTTTACTGTTGGAGATGCAGTATATGTAAGTAATTTTGGTGGAGGAACAAAATGGTTACTTGGTAAAGTAAGCT
The DNA here is from genome assembly GCF_017639515.1 of Carcharodon carcharias. NCBI lineage: Eukaryota > Metazoa > Chordata > Chondrichthyes > Lamniformes > Lamnidae > Carcharodon > Carcharodon carcharias. The sequence continues at coordinate 200,681,017 of NC_054471.1, forward strand.
CTGTGACTGGACCATTGTCCACATGGAAGTGGAGGGCTGGATCACCCATAAGCATGTGGATCATTTAAGAAAAAGGGAGATACCCCAACAAAATGATGTTCCACCTGTAACCATTGCTGAGCCAGTGGTTCCTGTTGAAGTTGCTCAACCGAGAACAGACATGCCTGATGTCTCTGTCAGAGTGGAAGAAATCTGAAGTCGTGGAGCTACGAAGTTCCACATGGATCAGGAAACCACCTGAAAGACTGAACTTGTAATTTCATATTCTGTGTAAATATTGTAATGTCGTAAGCTAAATATTCTTGTAAATACAAAATGTACAGAAAAGTTAAAGGGGGATGAATGTAGTAATTATAGTTTTGTGAAACGTAGGACTATAGCTTTAAGAATAATCTTGTGTTGTAAGATCATATGATCTGTGTAAACCAATGAGTTAGCGCAGGGAACCTCGAGGAGAGAGCTCTTCTTAAATTATGGAATTTGATGCACACATGTAGTGGTTGTTGCTGCCTGGTAAATAAAGTTAAATGTGTCCACCAAGAAAAGTTACCTGGAAGATCAACTCTATAACAGGAATCTCTTCTCCTCTTTCCTTACCTTGTAAAACAGCTATGTGGAGGAAGTGTGAGAGCTGATATTTCTATTATTTAGTACAATTCCTTTTTTGTCAAATAAAACTTTAGGGTATTCCAATGTAACAAATGTGTGCCATGGATCAACATCGTGGATCAGATGCTTGTGACCTTAAATGAAGGGAATTTATTCAAAAAGGTTTCTGCTCCCACGATGCCTCTAACCGTTATTTCTAATATGTAAAACAGAAGTATAAGAGAAAACTGAACATACGATAAGTGTGTTCCCTTTACAGCATTGGATAATTTAGAAACTATACTTTCCCTTTAGTGTATTTCTGACAATTGCTGCTATATCTACAGAGCTTGTTTTAAATGTTCCTTCCATCTGTCTAAGTGCGATATATATAACTGTATATCTGCTGAAGTACAATATTCATTTTCAGCAAGTACCTATTTAATTGCATAATGCATCTATCAAAAGAAGTTGAAATCTAAATCATTTCCATAGATATAGTGAGGCTTTTATTTTGTTGTACTGTCCCCCGATTTAATTTGATTTTTTTTTGTATAAGGCCTTGAATGTTTATATACAGCAGGCATGGTCTGTCTTGATTATAATTTATATATAATATGCTAAGAGGCTGCTGCCCTGATGACTGTGGAGAATTTGTTAAGCTGGATGCTAGGATTTGGCTTGGTGCCTGCTTGCTCCTCTCTATTTCTCAATGGGATGAAATGATTGGCTGTTTGCCAGATACTATGGTGCCTCTGAGCTTTTATCAATCGGATCAGTTGTTTGTAAGTTGAGTATTTGATGCAGTGACTGAAAGATCAGATTGCTTTCAGTTAATATAATTTATCAAAGAAGTCATCCTGGAATTCCTCAAAGCATTTAACTCTTCAACCCAAGCAAGGATAGCTTGATATTCTGATTTTTTTCCTTTCTGGCGGCCTCCTGAGACCTTGTTAAGGCAGTAGTATATTTCCACTGAAACTTTTCAAAACGTTCATCCTTGGTTTCTGGCACTCAATATGTATGCATGGAAATGTTTTTTGTAAATATGTTATAGAGCTGGAGTTTATGTACACTTTGGAGTGATTGGTCAGCTTGCAGTGCATGAGGGGGTTTTCATTAAGGAGGAAGTTCACTTTATACAAAATCGATAATGAGTTTTGCTGAGCCCCTCAAGTAGCTTCTTCTTGAATTCCACTTTTTTTTGTTTCTTTCTCCTTGCTAGAAAATGCTGATGTATGCTGGGATATAGTTGTATGTACCTCAGTTACCCTCAAGTATCCGGCCTAAATGGCCATTATTCACCTTGTATAAATACTATTCAGTATTATACTCTAAACTATAGAAAACATCCTGTTTATAACGTTTATAACAACCAAAAATCCCTCTCCAAAGTTATACTTCACTCCATCCCTTAAATGGACACTTCATTCTCCAGTCAAAAGCTATCATCAGTTCCCAAGAGCTTGCTTCCTTTTTCATTTTCCAACTGGATAACTTCGAACCCACCCAGGATTACAGGTATCTACCTCCTTGGATAACTTCTAATCTCTGAACTTACTTTCATGGTGAGAGTTACTCTGGGGATTTCTCCCTTTAGCCAAAGTTAGGTGAATTTTCCAGCCTCATGTAAATCCTCAAACTCTGTCTCTTCGATTCAGACAAGTCCCCACCCACATTCTGCATAGTGAACAGCAGAGACTGGCTGCCTCTATCGCTCTGCTTCTCTCTCTTTCTCTGCGTCTCAGATGCTTACAGACTGACCATGCCTGTGAGGTTCAAGCATCTTAGGAAAACCTGCAACCCAATCCTGAGAGTGGCTTCTTATGGACTCTACCCCTTTCAAAGTCCATCTCCATGTCAGCATGAATCAAGTGGGCCTTGTATCTAGGTAGAAATGCTATTTAGCAATCCCTTAAACTCCCAACTTCATTACATCTTGAAATTAAATTAACCAAATTAAAGTAAACCATTTATAAAACCTGACATTTCTAACACCTCCCTGTGAGACTTGGAGACTAACAATCTACCCACAGTCAGCACAGAAGCTGTCAACATCTGCACCTTCTTGCTAGTAAAAAAAAACCTGGGCGCCCCTTTAGCCATTAAGCCAACCAAACTACTGAAGCTTGTTGTCAGGCAGAATTCAGAACAAGTCACAAAACCTTCTTCATTCCTCTGTTTTACCCTAAATTAAAGAGGCAGCCCCAATACATAACAATCCTATAAAGCTTGTATTTATAACAGAGGAAAGACTGGGAAAATGTTAGGTTCTTCAGTCTGAATAGAAGGCAATCAAAATGGTATCTCATAAAGATTAAGTAAAGTAATAAATGGTAGAGAAAAATACATATGAAATACCACTGCAGGCTAAACTATGATGTCGGACAACTGCTACAGGCTCAAACAGATGCAAGGCACATAAAGAGAGGTTTGCTGTGTGAGTTGTCACAGGATTACCAGCGCCAAAGGAGCTGCATTCTGGAACAAGGCACTGGGGGGGCCATTTTACAATTTTCACTCCTGACAGGAGACTGAGCTGCCGAAAGAAATGTCAGAAACTCAGGCGTGCATTGCCCATAAGTTTCATTCATTTAAAGTAACAGTTGAAAGTTGTACATAGTGTGTACCTAATTTTCTGGTGCGCACCGCTGGTGGATACAGTTCCTTGAAAAGCTGGAAAATTATTTCCGTACCCAGGAAGGATAAGAAGAGCAAGTGGAAGGGTGAGCATGAAAGTAATTGCCACTATGACATAGCAATATAACCACCTTCTTAAGTAAAATTGGTGCAACAATACAGATTGGGAAAATCAAATTGGCAGAAGTAGCCACTAACAAGAATTCATAGAGTGTATTCAGCCCCATTTCCTAGAATGATATGTTGTGGATCCAACCAATGAGGCTATTTTGGATTTGGTAATGTGTAATGAGGCAGGTTTAATAAATGATCGCAGAGTATAAGATCCCTTAGGAAACAGTGAGCATAACATGGTAGAATTTAGCATTCAATTTGAGAGTGGGTAACTTGGGTTGGAAACAACTGTGTTAAACTTAAATAAGGGTAATTACAAAGGAATGAAGGCAGAGTTGGCTGGAATTGACTGGGAAAGGATTCTAGGGGTTAAACCAACCATGGTTAACCAAGGAAGTTAAGGATAGTATCAAATTGAAAGGAAAAACATTCAATGTGGCAAAGATTAGTGGAAGCCAGAGGATCGGGAAAGTTTTAAAATGATCAAAAAAAGGGAGAAAATAAACTTTGAGGGTAAACTAGCAAGTAATATAAAAATGGACAGTAAAGGTTTCTTTAAATATATAAAAAGGAAGAAAGAAGCCAAAGTGAACATAGGCCCCTTAGAGAATGAGGCTGGGGAAATAATAATGGGGAACCAGGAAATGGCAGAGGAGTTGAATAAATACTTTGCATCAGTCTCATGGTAGAAGGCACTAATAGCATTCCAAAAATACTAAATAATCAAGGGGTAAATGGGGGCAAGGAAATAAATACAATAATTATCACTAGAGAAAAAGTACTAGGGAACTAATGGGGCTAAAGGCCGATAATTCCCCTGGACCTGATGAGTTGCACCCGAGGATATTAAAGGAAGTAGCTACAGAGATAGTGGATGGACTGGTAGTAATCTTTCAAGAATCCTTAGGTTCTGGAAAAGTCCCAGAGGATTGGAAAACTGCCAATGTAACACTCTTATTCAAAAAGGGAGGGAGAGAAAAAACATAACTATAGGCCAGTTAGCTTACGTCCGTCATTGGGAAAATGTTAGAGTCTATTATAAAAGATGTAATAGTGGAGCATTTAGAAATGGATAATATAATCAAGCAGAGTCAGCATGGCTTTATGAAGGGGAAATCATGCCTGACAATTTTATTAGAAATCTTTGAGGAGGTAACAAGCAGGATAGATAGACGGGAACCAGTAGATGTAATAAATTTAGATTTCCAAAAGGCGTTCGATAAGGTACCGCATATAAGTCTACTTAATAAGATAAGAGCTCATGTTGTTGGGGATAGTATATTCACATGGATAGAGGATTGGCTAACTAATGGAAGACAGAGAGGGATAAGTGGGGACATTTTCAGGATGGCAACCTGTAACTAGTGGAGGGCCACAGGGATCAGTGCTGGGGCCTCAATTATTTACAATATATATTAATGACCTAGGATGAGGGAAGTGAATGTACTATTGCCAAGTTTGTGGATGACACAAAAATAGGTGGGAAGGCAAGTGGTGAGGATGACACAGAGTCTACAGAGGGATATAGACAGGTTAAGTGAGTGGGCAAAAACTTGGCAGATGGAATACAATGTAGGAAAATGTGAGGTTCTGCACTTTGGCAGGAAGAATAGAGAAGCTGAATACTATTTAAAGGGAGAAAGACTGCAGAAAGCTGCAGTACAGAGGGATTTGGGGGTCTTTGTGCATGAATCACAAAAAACTAGTATACAAGTTCAGCAGTTAATAGGGAAGGCAAATGGAATGTTGGCCTTTATTTCAAAGGGAATGGAGCATAAAAACAGGGAAGCCTTGATAAAACTATACAAGGCACTAGTTAGACCACATCTAGAATATTGTGAACAGCTTTGGTCCCCTTGTCTAAGGAAAGGTATACAGGCATTGGAGGCAGTCCAGTGAGGGTTTATTAGCTTGATCCCGGGTATGGAGGGATTTTCTTATGAGGAGAGGTTGAGTGGGTTGGGCCTGTACTCATTGGAGTTTAGAAGAATGTGAGACGACCTTATAGAATCATATAAGGTTCTTAGGGGGTTTGACAAGGCAGATGCTGAGAGGTTGCTTCCCCTTGTGGGAGATTCTAGAACTAGAGGGCATAATCTCAGAGTAAGGGGTTGCCTACTTAGGACAGAAGTGAGGAGGAATTCCTTCTCTCAGAGGGTAGTGAATCTGTGGAATTCTTTACCGCAGAGGGCTGTAGAGGCTGGGTCGTTACATATATTCAAGGCTGAGATAGACAGATTTTTAATCAGTAAGGGAATCAAGGGCACTGGGGAAAAGGCAGGAAAGTGGAGTTGAGGGTTATCAGATCAGCCATGATCTCATTGAATGACAGAGTAGACTCGATGGGCCAAATGGCCTACTTCTGCTCCTACGTCTTATGATCTTATGGTCAAAACTGTCACAGTCCAGGAAACATTTAAATAAGTGCTGCATCCAGTTTAACTTTTGGAAGTTAAACAAATGAATTTACTGATTTGTAATGCATTCTAACACTGCAGTTGCATTCAATGAAGATTGCATTAGAAAAATCCTTATTTATGGTTGAAGTCATGTAATCTTTCCATTCGTTTTGCTGGCAAAATGACTAGGTTCAGATTTCAGTCATCAAATTTTTCAGTAAAATATTTAATTTGTCATTATTTACCTGCTGTAGTTCACATACTTACAACTTTATGCTCCAGTGCTCATACCCTACACATCAACTGGAATTGAATCTCTTTACTAGGTTAGACTCTGTTAAGTATATACTGCAGGACATCTCATCAGGACTTAAGCGGGTGGTCTTGATAACTTCAACCACATTGGCGCCAGCCTCTACCCATCCTGCATGCATAACTGCATTGGGCTTGAACAACTGCCAACTGTTTTGATGTTGCAAACCCACATAATGAGTTTAAATAAAATATTTAAAGAAGGGTTTTTAGGCATGCATTCCAGTCAATGTTTCACGCATCTACTGAAATGCAGTATTCACGTATATAATGTGCTGCTATTGAAATAGATATTTATTTCTGTGGTTCAGTAATTGCATTTTTGGAATAAATTTCACAGTAAACCAAAATAAATTTAAATGTAAATTCAAAGTAACCACAATTTCTAAGGGCCCATATGCAGTATGTGCTCCCAGTAGGGAGCCTCGCTTACTGAAAACACATGTTGAAAATTCTCAGGTGTACTGCGCATGATCTTTCAACCATTTAAAACAAGTTTGGGAAATTATAGCCAGCACATGCCATTGATTTGTGCTCTATGGGCGAGGCTCCCTTCCAGGAGAGCAAAGAATTACTCCTCTAAAATTATTTAAAACCGCAGGGCTGATATTCCTGATGGCTGCTCAAAGGTTCAGTGGAGAGGAAAATAAGGTGGAGATCCATGCCTCTGGTTCTTTGTCCCCTGCGGGATGGAGTATTTGTGTTGACAATAGGTGTGGTAAAAGGGAGATCATGCTATTGAGGTAGAGGATGTCTCTCACCTATTCTCATGTCTTTTCCCCAATGCCTGAAGGATGTCTACTTTGAGGGAAAAAAGGGCATCTCACGCCTAGTGCCCATGCAGCCACTCTCTGCACAAAGGCCTAGTGCCCATGCAGCCACTCTCTGCACAAAGGCCTAGTGCCCATGCAGCCACTCTCTGCATAAAGGCCTAGTGCCCATGCAGCTCCTCTCTGCACAAAGGCCTTGTGCCCATGCAGCCTCTCTCTGCACAAAGGCCTAGTGCCCATGCAGCCCCTCTCTGCACAAAGGCCTAGTGCCCATGCAGCCTCTCTCTGCACAAAGGCCTAGTGCCCATGCAGCCCCTCTCTGCACAAAGGCCTTGTGCCCATGCAGCCCCTCTCTGCACAAAGGCCTAGTGCCCATGCAGCCCCTCTCTGCACAAAGGCCTAGTGCCCATGCAGCCCCTCTCTGCACAAAGGCCTAGTGCCCATGCAGCCCCTCTCTGCACAAAGGCCTAGTGCCCATGCAGCCCCTCTCTGCACAAAGGCCTAGTGCCCATGCAGCCCCTCTCTGCACAAAGGCCTAGTGCCCATGCAGCCCCTCTCTGCGCAAAGGCCTAGTGCCCATGCAGCCCCTCTCTGCGCAAAGGCCTAGTGCCCATGCAGCCCCTCTCTGCGCAAAGGCCTAGTGCCCATGCAGCCCCTCTCTGCGCAAAGGCCTAGTGCCCATGCAGCCCCTCTCTGCGCAAAGGCCTAGTGCCCATGCAGCCCCTCTCTGCACAAAGGCCTAGTGCCCGTGCAGCCTCTCTCTGCACAAAGGCCTAGTGCCCATGCAGCCCCTCTCTGCACAAAGGCCTAGTGCCCATGCAGCTCCCCTCTGCACAAAGGCCTAGTGCCCATGCAGCTCCTCTCTGCATAAAGGCCTAGTGCCCATGCAGCTCCTCTCTGCACAAAGGCCTAGTGCCCATGCAGCTCCTCTCTGCACAAAGGCCTAGTGCCCATGCAGCCCCTCTCTGCTCAAAGGTGAGTGCCCATGCAACCCCTCTGCATAAAGGCCTAGTGCCCATGCAGCCCCTCTCTGCACAAAGGCCTAGTGCCCATGCAGCCCCTCTCTGCACAAAGGCCTAGTGTCCATGCAGCTCCTCTCTGCTCAAAGGCCCAAAGAACCTAAAGGTAAGTTCCTTTATCTTCACTCGGGGACTCACACGAGGCACCAAAATCAGTTGCATTTACCCCAACAACACTTCTACATCCCTTTCGAGGTGCATTGGCCTGCAATTGGGATATGCTGGGCCTATAGGTTAAGGACCTGAATCTGGAAATGTCTGTTTATTCAAGTCAAGCCAGGTGAATGCACTCTGGATGCTTCAAATAGTAGCAGGGAGGTGGAATAAGTAATTCAATCATTGTAAAGTTCATTTTTAATAGCGGTTCAGTGAACTATTGAGCTGAAGTGAATGTCACTTTGAATCTCAATTGCAAAGTGAGACTCTGGTCTTTTGGTCTTGTTTTCCCTTCTTTCACTTTTCCTTGACTTTCCTTTGAGAACTATTTTTCTCATTTTCAACACTCCATCCTCCCTGGTGAACTGTCTTTCATATTCTATTATTTTGTACTTCACTGTCCAACCAGCTCCTCTCATTTTGCTGAGGGATGGTAGAGTTCTTCATTTCCTGTTCATGTGAATAAAGACACTGCTGGTGTGTGCTGCTGGCCTTTACTCCTTCCCTTGGTGTGCATTGTTATGACAGATGAACAAAGATGATGAGGCACCAAACTACTTTCAGAGAAAGTGGACATTCTAATTCCTGGGAGAAACTTTTAGCCATCCAACTCGCTGGGCATGTTACATGTGAAAAATAAGAAGTTCTAGACATTATTTCTGAAGTCTCTTTGGTGACTTTTGGGCCATGAATTCATGGAAGGCTGTATCTGGTGGGGGTGGGGGAGGGGTAGATGTTATGGAATGGGCAAACTTCCACATGTCCCAACACAATCCAGAGACCCAGGCTAATCCTCTGGAGGGATGGGTTCAACTCACAGCACAGCAGCTGGTGAAATTCAAATTCAATTAATAAAATCTGCAGTTGAAAGCTGGCCTCAATAGTAGCCACATTGAAACTATCACCGATTGTTGTAAAAACCCATCTCGTTCACTAATGTTCTGTAGAGAAGGAAATCTGCTGCCCTTACCTGGTCTGGCCTACATGTGACTCCAGAGCCACAGTAATGTGATTGGCACTTAACTGCTTTCAGAAATGGCCTAGCAAGTCAGTCAGTTCAGGGACAATGAGGGATGGGCAACAAATGCTGGCCTTGCCAATGATGCCCAGATCCCATGAAAGAATAAAAAAAGCTGAAATCTTTTCAGTCTGCCGAATGAACGATTGAGAAGTGCACTTGAGGGCTTGTGTGGAAGACACAATGTCCAGTTCATGATCACAAAGATACTATTGTTACACCCACGGGTTACACTATCATATAAATGAACCTTGGTAACTACCCTGAAACACGCAAATTACTTTCTCACCTGCTCCATGTTTGTTGAATAGGTGAGACAGCATTCACTTTGTTCAATCATCTTCATCAAGCCTATTTTGGTACTGCTGTTGACTAGAGAATGTCTTTCAACTCTAAAACTAATGATCTTTTTCTGCAAGACCTCATGAAGAAAGATGCCAAAGTTGTTTTGTTGAATGGAGCTGTTGTTGTCTTGCCATAACCATTTTCTCCCCCTCAGCTGCAAGGGTGACTCCAAACTTTCAAGGCTGCTGGGTAATGTTAGGGCAGCTTTTGAGTGCATAAATCTTCTCAAATCTTGTCCCAAACTTGGCAAGTGCTGCTGGTAAAAGATTTCGTCTTATTAATTATGTTTGCAGCACTATTTGGGTGATCGTATTTCAAACAACTTCCATTCAGAATTTCTCACCTGTCAAAGGAGCTACACGTTTGCAAATTCTAGGAAGTCTGTATGTTTTATGTGTCAGATGGACAATGTTCTGATTTATGATAAGACTAAGGCTGAATGTGATTTAAAAAATCAATTAGCAGGATTGACAAATCTACAGGAAGACATAAATATACAAAAATAAGCATGCAATAAGACCATCTGCCACACTGAGCCTGCCCCATCCAACAATAGTGCAGCCACATGCTGCACTTACCTACCCCTAACAACAAATTCTTCCAGGAAACGAGAGTTGGGATTAATTTAAACAACAAATGTAAGTTTTACAAACCCCAAACCCAAATTCCACAGCCACATCATCAGTTAGAAGGGTATCAAGATAAATCGAGAAGAGGTACAAGACATTAGCAATTGAACCAACTTTGAATGTGCATGAAGTTTATTGTACCCTGAGCATGGGTAATCAGCTTGGAAGTCATCTTCCAGTTATACAGCGATGACAAGACGCATACATTCATGGAACTCCACTGTTTCTAAGCCCCACATAATGTGCAATTGGCAACATAGGCCAGGATTTTTCAGTCGGCATGTGGGGCTGGGCCTGACACTCTGGCAGGTAAAATGATGCGTGATGTTCTGTTCGGCGGGTGCACCCTGGAATTGGCTGGAACGTTGCAGCAAGCCGAGGACGGACATGTGGGCATGAGAGCAGGCTCAACACAAACTGGAGGAACAGCACCTCATCTTCCGACTAGGCACTTTACAGCCTTCCGGACTGAATATTGAATTCAACAATTTTAGTCAATGACATCTTTTGGACTCTCCACCTATCACTGGCCCTCTGTCCAGCTCTACCTGTCCCACCCCCCCCCTTAAACCAGCTTATATTTCACCTCTTTTCTATTTTTCCTTAGTTCTGATGAAGAGTCATTCAGACTTGAAATGTTAACTGTACTCCTCTCCGCAGATGCTGTTAGACCTGCTGAGTTTTTCCAGGTATTTTTGTTTTTGTTCTAGATTTCCAGCATCCGCAGTTTTTTGCTTTTACCTTAGTGCTCGAATTTCAATATTTATCCAGTAGAACTTCTTTGACGCAAAGGTATTTGTTTAGAAAAAGACAAGCTACCAAGTTGTTAACAGGCTTTATTCCTTGACAGACAACAGTCATAATGACTTGTTACTGCTGGCTTTCTGATGCATAAAAGCTTTCCTGTTTTGTTAACCTGACAGTAATTGAAAATTACATTTTGTCTGCTCTTGTTAGTTATCTGTGTAACTTCAGCTCAATTGATTTTTGAACACAACACGTGGCTGCATTACTTGCTGACTGTTTCCTGTGCTCCATTTTGAAACTTAGTGATAGGAGAAAACCTCTGATTTTCATTGGGAGGTGTCATACCATTATGGCTCCCTATCAATGTAAGTTAGTCACTGGTTCAACAGCAAACTATGAATTAATCACAGGGCAGCTTCACTGACCTCACCTGCAGACTCAGCTGTAGCCTCCTAATCCTCAATGTTCTTCTCTTGGACTGGCTCTTACCCACCCTGCAGCCCTTTGAAACACCCTGTCACAATTTAGCATGCATTAACATGCAAAAAAATCCACATAAAATGTCACAAATTTAATAAAGAGCCACAACACTCAGCCTTACTGTTACATTTTAACTATGGGGTTGCTTTGCTCAAATCGGTTGCATACTTAATCTTTTGGCAAGCGAGTCGATTACAACATACTGCAGACACAGAGACCAATATGAAATGAAGCACATACTATTTATTCACACAAACAGCAGAGGATTAACATGTATGCTTCTCCAACCAGACCCTACTCTAGACCAACATTATCCTGGTAGCCTGCGCTACACAGCTATTGGGTCTTACAGTCACATGGTTAATCTGCTCACATTCTCTTAAAGTGAATTACACCTCAGATTACCATATCGCTCCCTCTTTACTTTTACATTTTACAACATATTAACTATTTACAAAAATGAATTATTTACAAATTCAGTCTCTCAGGAGGTTTTTTAAAATGTGTTGACTGTCGTAGTTCTACGACTTCAGATGGTTTATCTGAGGCCTCCCTCTCAGGAGTCATGTCAACTAGGTTCCCCAGTAGGAACTTGCAAGTTTGCCTCTTGAACTCTCTCAGGCTCAGCGGGTGCTACAGGTACTTCCAAAGCAAGAGGAATTCCTTCTCCTGTGGTGCAGACTCCAACAGGAATGTTTTCACACTCTTTCAGGCCCAGTCGCGTGCACTCTTGCTGCCCCTCCCCATCTAATTCAACAATACAAAAGGCAACTGTCAGGCAGGTTCTGAGAATTAGGATTTTGGGCAAGGCTAAAGCAACACGAAATGATCAGCTTCCTGTTGTGTAAAAAAAAAAACTTGGGGCCTTGCTGGTAATTTTGCTTTCTCTTCCCAAGTGTCTTCTTTTGATGGGTTTTCTTCTTGGCAGTGCTGACTTTTATCTCAGCTTCCTCTTCAACTTTCCTACTGGCCAGACCAGGTTCAGGTATGAGCTCAACTTAAGTGAAGTTGACGGTTGAGTCTTCCAGCATTTCCTCATCCCTCAGATTCTTTAAAAGCTCAGGGGTCTTTATTTTTAAGGCTTCTTGGCTTCCACGTAGCTGGTTCTTCAGTTCTTCCATTTCTTTTTTTTATATTTGTTAGTCATTTCCTGGAGAATTAAGTATTGTTCTTTCCCAGCTAATTGATTCTTCACCTCGGCCAGAGACATGCGGAATCCTTTCTGTTCTTCCTCACATCTTTTTAGTGGTAAAAATTAGGATCTGAGGGAATCTTGCAATATGCGAAAGTCCTTCAGCAGGTTTTCTTTTTCGAGGTTCAACTCAAAACTCTGTCTTGAAACATCAGCTCTACGAGTTCCTTTTGTTAAGTCTTTACATGTTCCTTTTCCAAACAGCAACATTTCCTGCTTCTGATTGAGATCTCAGTAATCTCTCAAGATTAATCTCTCTTAACCAGTTTCTTCCAAGGAGACTCATTCCTCTGCCCGCTATCACCATGATGGGCAGATTTGCAGACTGGCTTTCGTATTGTACTTCAACCTCACACATACCTTTCACTTGTATGTCTTTGTCAGTATATGCCTTTAGTCTGGCACCTGAGTTTTCTAGTGTTAGTGACTGGCCTCCTCCAATCAGACACTTAAACGTGTGTTCTCCTATTACTGTCTTGGATGCTCCTGTATCTACCTCCATTTGAAGAGGTTTTCTGTTGACTTCTACTGTCATGTAGATTGGCTCTGTTTTACCCATTTTTAAATTGTGTAGGGAGTAAATTCTTGACTCTTTCTTCTGGCTCCTCCATTATATAAATTTCATGACTTCGGCCTATTTGCTTGAACTTTAGCCTCAATCTTTCTTTACAATGTCACATAATGTGCCCATTGCAATGACAGCAGAAACACTCGGTTTTTTTAAATTGTCATTCATTTATTGACTGTCTGGTTCCAATTCTGCTATTATGAATGCGGTTTTTCTCCGTTAAGCCATTGCTTTTTGTTGGTCTGTTAATGGCGGCTGTTTCCTGCCTTTCCGCGGAGCCCTGCTCTTCCGCGTCGTTCCTAGCCGGTGTTTCCCTCCCGACGTGAAGGACGGCGCCACTTTGTGCGGAACGTAGAAGATCATTTTTCCTGCATTTCATTCGGGTCCTACAGACATCTCCATGGCTTCTGACCACCTCTGTTATCTTTGTCTCCATCTGCCATCCCTTGGGAGGAAAACCTTCTGCTGTTTGCTGACGGCCTGTGGAGTCATCATCAAAATGTGGAGCCATCTGTGGACCCTCGTCTGCCATTACTGATGGATGAAGGTTGAGATTTGTGGCTTCTGGGTTCAGCTTCTTGTGGCTCTCAGTCATTCAGGTGCAATGGGGCTGACAGGATCACAATAGCCTCTCTGCCTATGACTGGCTTTAACTGCCTTACTCTACGTCGTCCAGGCCTCTCCCTTTGAGCAGACGGACACTGGCAGCATTCCTTTAAACCTCCTGCTGGCAGTGCCTTCCGCCCTTGAGCCTGCCCTGGTCGCCAGCTCCAAGCCCTCTCTGAGCCTCTCTGCTGCTGTGATTGACGCTGGCCGGCCAGCGGGTGATTGAATTGGGAAGCTGAGACATGGCGGGAATGGACATTACGCCCATTTCCACCCATAGGACCCGCTCGCTTCATGCTAAATTCTGCCCATGAAGTAAATTTCAGTTTTACAGAACCACTCCTCTAGATTTCAGAGTTTGTAATTAAGGAAATGAATGTCAGCAAGGCAATGGGCGAAGTGCTGGTGAATGGGATTAGGGAGGTAGGTCAGGTGTTTCTCACGTGTCGGTGCAGACTCGATGGGCTGAAGGGCCTCTTCTGCACTGTGATTCTGTGATTGATCATTGTGTGCTCTTCAGTCAGCTGTTGAGCTGAAACTTGATGAGATTAATGTTAGGAAACAACTTATCACAGTAATGAAAACAGAGAACACCTGAAATACTCAGCAGGTCTGGCAGCACCTGCGGAGAGAGAAGGAGTTAGCGTTTCAGGCCGATGACCTTTAAAAGGACCACAGTGCTTTGTTTGGCCAGCCAGCTTCACAAGGTTAAAAAGGTTTTCTAGGGAGGCACTCGATAAGTCAATACTCACCAATAAAATGTTCTTCAAATATGTAACCAATTGCTCTTGAAAACAACCTCTCATCTGGGAACTTGATGTCATTTACTAGTTACTAGTGTAGGAAAATTTTGACCCTGAAGCAAAGATTAGCATTTTAAAACACTTCTCATTGGAAATAAGGGGACTTCCTGGGACCGGGATCCAATTTGGGCTTAAAGTGGCAGCACCTTGGCCAGAATTTGATGTTGATTGGTCAGGCGCAGGCCCGACCCAAACACACATGAAATTGTGTGAAATGACATCGGGCGTGCGTCCCAACATCATCATGTACACGGGCGATATTGAGGTTGACGGCCACACGCGGGAGTTGGAGCTGTGCCCGCCGGCAATGAAAGGGTCAATTAAAGCCATTAAAAACCCTATTGTCCAGGATATTATGTTGCCCGTGCGATTTTGAGCCCATCACGGGCAGGCAGGCAGCTCGTTTTTAACGAAACCTCATCCAAGGGCGGGATGAAACGTCCGGGGTGAAATATAATAAATAAAATATCTGGGGACTAATGTTTTTTGAGTTCTGCTGTCAGGTGCTTGAATGTGCTGCATAGACAATAGTTTGGTGCATTTTTTTCTTGTCATTTAATGTGTCCAAGCCTGCAGCTCCCTGTAGCCAGTAGCTATCTGCTTTCAGGGAGCTCGCTGGAGGTACTCATCCACTCCCTCACTTCTCTGAGTGCCACCCTTCTCCCCCCCCCACCCCCAGCAGCGCTGGGGCTTTCTCAGTGTGCGTCCCACGTTGGCCGGCTGTTAATTGGTCAGCCGGCATGAAATTGTGTTCAGGAGCTGAGTCCGGGCGAAAGCGCATTTCACGTCCGCTTCCAAGCCCGTCAACTTGGCACACACGCCAAGCAAGAAATTCAGGCCTTTGTTTCATACAATTGCTACAGATGTAATAGTGCCAAGCAACCTTGTATGGGATATTGGTATAAGCATCTCTTAATATATTTCAATCATGAATTGAATGTGATGAATACAAGCTGGACATGACCATAGAGCCATAGGGTAATTGTATGACCTCTCATTCCTTGCAGGCTCATTGCGCATAATGAGAGTATGGTTTGGAATTAGGGCTATATCACGGTAGCCCTGATCCTCTGGTCCACGCTCCCAGGTTCCAGATTTAAGCAGTGAGTGCTTTTGAACATGATCAAGTAAAGCACTTTACTTATTGTATAAGTTGAGGTTGTACATTGTGGAGAAATAGTTTAGTGCAAACTGCAACTAATATGGTGAAATATTGAATTTTAATCCAAACTTTAGACAGGATATAGCACACTAGTTATACAGCAGAAACATATAACAACAACAAGTAGCAAGTACTAGACCCAATCTGACTGGGCCTGGCATGGTGCGAATTATCTCTCGTTCCTTCCAGAATTTTCTTCAATAGACTACCATGAATGTTTGACTCAGTATGGATTCACTGTCTATAATCTTCCTTCATCATCTGCACTGGTGTGGGCTTAGACAGGGGTATTTACCATTCTTTATCTCTTGTTTTTGAGGGTTTTATACCTCATGATGTTTTTAGTTTTAGTTTCATTGTTCCTCTTATTCTGAAGACCATCTCACAGAGACATCTGTTTTCCTGCTCATTCCCTATTTGGGGGTCTTCATCCCTCTGGCTTGAAATTCCCAGAATGTAGTTATCAACTTAATTCATCAATTTACAGCAAAAAAAAGACTATTTACTGTTGGAGTATAAAGGTTTAGGCGTTAGCTGTAAGCACTCTTCTAAAACTTGCCCAGACACCAGCTCACTCTTCCATTGTCCATTTTAGCACTTAAACTATTTCCAACTTGCACGTGGGCATTTCATTATCTGGTTCTAACTGTCCAGTGTCTTACGACCCCAACTTTATTTTTGCTACTTAGGGTGTAAAAGAATTGTAACACAAAGTTCTACAATAACAGGACACGTTGTTAGCTCAAGTTTGCAGAGTTTGCGATTTCCAAAGTTTAATAGTGTCTCAAACAATTTTTTCTTCACCCCACATGACAATTCGCAACCTTTGGCTTGTTCTTGCATATATACATCATTAATAAATACCTGCCATGGCAAATTACAGCTTAAGTCTAAAAAAAAACTCATCAAACCCCCCTTGCAATTAATGTCAGCTATTATGGAGCTTGTTAATCTATTCTAGTACTGCTGTGCAGATAAAGCAGTTACTTTCACAGCTCAGCAGCCAAGGTTAGACATTCGGTTACCTTACTTCCCTGAAAATACTTAAAAACACCAGTCTGTGGTTTTATGATTTTGCCAGTTTCTGATAGGCAGTTTGCATGTGTAAGTCATACATTTTAACATAAAATAATATAATTGTTTTAAATCCAATCTGAATCGTTATTGAAACATCACCACAAATCAGTGGCTGACATACTACTGGCATTTGCTGTAATAAATGGAGTTTTGCACATTAAATGTAAACCATAACTAATAAGAGTAAAAGTCTGATTTCCAATAAAACTAAAGCCTTCATGTTGCCTCCATGATGTGCATGCATTATATATTGACAATGATGTAAATCCCGCAGTTTCTCTGAACCATCAATCTCTGATTATCCCGTACATATACCACAGCACTCAAATACGTTTTATATTTCATACAGATTCCATTAGATTATTTAAAAAGAAATAAAGAGATTTATAGGTTTCTTTCACAAGTAAACCTAAATAATAAGAAAGTGGTGCTTTCTTTTGCAGTTCCCAATGGTGTTACAAATTTGGGTCTGCTATGATATCTTCTCATAGTATAATGACACCAGTTCCTCCTGTAAATGGATTCCACAATCTTACATATTGAAGTAGACACAATCTGCTCAGTAAATACTTACTTAGTGGTATAATTCATGAGTCAAACAGTTGTAACCCCCTTGTGATCTGAACTGCCTACTCTTGCCTTTCACAAATGTCCTATACACCTCTTCAAACTTATTGAAGGTGGACTGAGTAAACACCTTCTTATTTCACAGCAAGTGAATGTTCAGGGCGACAGTTATGACTGAGTCACTTAATTCAATCAGCACAATTGTCTCTGAATGCTAATATAAAATTAGTGCTCATACCACGCTTCTCCTCATCAGTGTTCATCTGCTTGATTTAAACAATATAAATGCTCTCTGAACTCTTGCATTCTCTTTCTGTGCCTAGTGAAAATATTCTGCTTTCAAAATAAACTGACCGACTTTTTGTGTCTCTTTTTTGCCTCCTTGTGTTCACAGTATGTTATCGTCAAACAGACGTCAATGTGATCTGCTCCATTTGTCATAAGATGAAACAATATTGGATCAGAATTATTCTGAAGAAGTCTCTCTAGCACCCCCTCAAAATCCAATACTGGAGATTTGTAATGTCAGAGGCTGCAGTGACTGTGAAAAATGATATTGATGTTTAAGTTTCTGTTCACGTATCTCAAACCCACCACTAGATTGTCAGTTATTCACTTAACTGGAATCAACTATATGAAGATGCTGTCATGACCTAATTAACATTATGTGGAAATGCTGCCTTAGTCAGAGGGTTAATGAAATACTATCAAACGCTGGATCATTGAAGTTATGAAAGAATTGAAAATACAGCCTGCACACTGAGTTCAGCTGTGTCCTTCCCGTGGCAGGCATCAAAGACTCCCGTTTCTCAGCACCAGTTGTGTGGTTTCCAGTGATTCTTTAGCTGCATTGATTTCTGAGTCCGCTGAGGTCTCTCAGCTGGATGGTAGTGTAGTGTTTATATGATAGAATGAGTAATCCAGAGGTCTAGAATCCAGAAAACATGAGTTCAAATCACACCATGATAGTTTAAGAATTTGAACTCCGTTTTTTCTTTTAAAAAAGCACTAAAAAGCTGGTATCAGTAAAAGTAAAAAAATTCTATGTCCTTTAGGGAAATAAACTTGCTACCTTTAACTGGTCTCGGCCTACATGTGACATCTTAACTGTCCCCAGTTGTGCCACGCCCTGTCAAATGCTAGCCTTCACATTCTGAGAATTAATACATAAAAAGCCAAAGCTGTTTCTTGCTCCCTTGAGGGTCTGATTTTTAATGTCTGAAGAGGGTGGTCATTGACTTGTTTGCTGTGTGATGTAGATGCCTCGTTTTATCAATTTGTTATGTACAGTGGCCTGGAATTTCCTGGAAAAGTTTGACGGAGTTGTTACTTTTTTCCCGAAGGAAATTCACGTGGAACCAATTTATGTCATAACATCTCTAAGAATTTCCTCAGGTATTTGCGCGGCTCCAAGTTACATCTGCTGAAATAAAAGCAAAGAACTGTGGATGCTGGAAATCCAAAACAAAAACAGAAACAGAAATACCTGGAAAAACTCAGCAGGTCTGGCAGCATCGGTGGAGGAGAGCACAGTTGACGTTTCGAGTCCTCATGACCCTTCAAAAGAACATGTTCTGTTGAAGGGTCATGAGGACTCGAAACATCAACTGTGCTCTCCTCCGTCGATGCTGCCAGACCTGCTGAGTTTTTCCAGGTATTTCTGATTCTGTTTTTGTTTTACATCTGCTGAAACTTCATTTAGCTCAGTATTGCAGCTCTGTCTGCTGCAACAGATCAGCTAGTTTCCTCAATTTTTAGTTTTATCTGTTCTAAATGGGAATTAATTCAACCCAAGATGTTAGGTGCAGTAGAACCTGAAATCAGTACTCTTGTGTTTTATAGCGATTTTCTTCACCTATTTAAAAAAATGCACATGGAGAACTGCACATTTATTTTCTGTATCTTTTTTTTAAATAAAATTCAAAACCTCTTAGATTAAAAAGAGAAAAGCTTCCTCAATTTGCATATTTACCTTTAGAGATTAATTGCCTATAGAACTTGTTTGATATAGTCAGTTTTGATTCTACAAGGTGCCATTTTATGTATTTTGCCTGTGAATTATTGAACAGACATATCAATGCTGCTGTTATTGTACAATTGTTTTTATGTTGCTGCTGGTGCTCTTTAATTCATCTGATAGTGTAAGCTGTGGTAGACCTAGAGTCTTGAGAGCTAATGTCTTAAATCTGCTGTACTAACTTGGTCTGGCCTATACGTGAGACCAGATCCACATCAACGTGGGTGGCTCTTAAATACCCTCTGAAATGGCCCAGCAAGTCACTCAGTTGTATTCAAGAAACCAGCTGATCGTTTTTTGGAGACAGGCGATAAATGCGATGCTCACATGCCATGAATTAATTAAAAACCATTACTAACTTCAGGAATTTGTTACTAAAAACTATGGGAAATTTAAAAGGAGAACAAAACTAAGGCTTGTGGCTAATCATCTGAAGACATCCTGGAACAAATCTGACTTTTTAAAACTTACCATCACAAAAATTGATCTTGTCCGTAAATATGATTTCAAAAAACTCAAATATCTTCTGGAAAATGCTGGGGAGAAATGAGCCACTGTAGCCAGGACTGAATTCAGTAGTCGTGAGGCAGGGAACACTGAAGCTAGGACTCAGGTCAGGAGGAAGGCAGAGAGGGAAAATAACCGCTATCTCTTGAAGCTGCTCTGAATTACCGTCTCATATTCTGCAAATCATTTAGCTATTTACAATATAGATCAATGATTTAGATGAGGGAACCAAATGTAATATTTCCAAGTTTTCTGATGACACAAAACTAGGTGGGAATGTAAGCGATGAGGAAGGTGTTAAGAGGCTTCAAGGTGATTTAGACAGGTTGAGTGGGTGGGCATACACATGCCAGATGCAGTGTAACATGGACAAGTGTGAAGTTATCCAATTCGGTAGGAAAAACAGAATAGCAGAGTATTATTCAAATGGTGATAGTTTGGGAAATGTTGATGTATAGAGGGATCTGGGTATCCTTGTACACCAGTCACTGAAAGCAAGCACACAGCAAATGGTATGTTAGCCTTCATTGCAAGAGGACTTGAGTACAGGAGCAGGGATGTCTTACTGAAGCTATACAGGGCCTTGGTGAGACCACACCTGGAATATTGTGTGCGGTTTTGGTCTCCTTACCTAAGAAAGGATATGCTTGCCATAGAGGGAGTGCAGCAAAGGCTCACCAGACTGATTTCTGGGATGGCAGGATTGTCATATGAGGAGAGATTGGGCTGACTAGGCCTGTATTCACTGGAGCTTAGAAAAATGAGAGGGGATCTCATTGAAACATATAAAATTCTGACAGGGATGGACAGACGGTGCACTAATAATGTTTCCTCTGGCTGGGGGTCTAGAACAAGGGGTCACAGTCTCAGGATACAGGGTAACCCATTTAGGACTGAGATGAGGAGAAAATTCTTCACTCAGAGGGTGGTGAACCTGTGGAATTCTCTACCACAGAGGCTGTGGAGGCCAAGTCACTGAATATGTTTAAGAAGGAAATAGATAGCTTCCTGGACTCTAAAGGTGTCAGGGGGTATGGGGAGAGAGCGGGAGTATGGTGTTGAGATAGAGGATCAGCCATGATCATATTGAATGGCAGAGCAGGCTCGAAGGGCTGAATGACCTGCTTCTGCTCATATTTTCTATGTTTCTAATGCATCGTACCAAGAAGCCAGCTCAACTTTACCTGTTCACTCCTGCAAAACCTTTCCTAAACAAATTCCAGTTTATATCTTCTGCTGTTTTCTTCCACTCAGCTTTAGTCCTGATCCTGGCTGCCTTCTCCCACTTTTCTCCTGGTGTCATTCCTGTCACATTTAAGCCAGACTGGATAACGGTGGCACACTTCTCCTCCGAAAGGAACTTACTGCTCCAGATGGATCTTTACAACAATCTTGTACTTTCATGGTCACCATTATTGATTCTAGCTTTCTATTCCAGATTTATTTAATTCATTGAATTTAAATTCCCCAACTGCTGTGGCGAAATTCAAACTTGTGTTTCCGGAACATTAGCCCAGGCTCCTGGATTACTGGCCCAGCAATATAACCACCGTGTTATTGTTCCTCTTTTATCGCCTCCGTTTCTTCCAGAGATGATAGGTTCACCTGGTGTTAGTGAAGCAGTGCTGGAACAAGCACTGTGTGAAGAGCAATACGTGTTTTCATTTTGTGCCTCACAGAACACAATAGTATCATATTCTAGATAGGCTAGTTGGCTGCTGTTAAGTTTAACTGTCAAAATAAATCTTAATTTTCCCTATTCTTTTGAAAAAAGACAGATTTAGGAAAATCTGTCACTGTAATTGATTTCCAAGGGCAATGGTAATTATATGAAATGTTACTGTGAGTGCGTGAGTATGAGTGTGTGCGTAGTTTTAACAGCCATCTATCACTGAAGAATCAACAGAAAATGGAAGATATCTCTATAGTGTCTTTGAAAAGTGGCACGGTGTATCAGTGAGGGAATGTGAGCAGTTACCCTGGATTACAGGCATTGTTTAGCACTCCAGCAGCTTACCAAGGTTACTTTGGTATCACTTCCATCCCGATGACCTCTTATAACGAACAAGGACAAAAGCATTATGGGAACATCATCACCTCTAAGTTTCCCTTTTAACCTCACAACATCCTGACTGTGATATACATTTTTGTTCCTTCATCAATGCTGAGTTAAAATCCTGGAATGTCATACCCAATATCATTGTGGGAGCGCCATCATCACAGGGAGAGCAGTTATTCAAGGAGAAGGTCCACCACCACCTATGTGGCTTTGCCAATGTTGCCCCTTTCTTGTGAATAACTTTTTTTTAAAATTGACCCTCCCTGATTATTAAGAGTCACAGTATTTATATCAGGTCCAACTCAGTTTCTGGTCAATGATAACTCCCAGAATGTTGTTAGTGGGAGATTCAGCAACAGTAATGCCATTGAATGTCAAGGGGAGATGATTGGATTCTCTCTTGTTGGAGATGGTCATTGCCTAGCACTTGTGTGGTGTGAATGTTACTTGCCACTTATCAACCCAAGCCTGAATGTTGTCCAGGTGTTTCCGTATATGGGCATGGACTGCTTTATTATTTGAGGAGTAGCGAGTGGTGCTGAATGTTGTGCAATCATCAGTGAACATCCCCACTTCTGACCTTATGATAGAAGGAAGGTCATTGATGAAGCAGCTGAAGATGGTTGGGCCAAGGATACTACCCTGAGGAACTCCTGCAGTGATGTCCTTGGACTTGAAAGGCACTTAAAGTCCTTCATCTTTAATTTAAAATTTTAAATAGCAAAAAAATGGTATGACTCCAATAGGATAGATTCTAAAGTAAAGATAAACAGATTTTTTTTAATGTGTTTAAAAATATGTGAAGTTTTTAATCATTAGAGAGGTGTGATATTCCACAAATATATAATTAGCTTTCAGGGTCAGTAATGTTGCTTAACTGTAATTATGAAGTTACTACTATTCAAAACCCAGCTACACCTCAGCCAACAAAGTCTAACCTTTTCCAGGGTTATTACAGTGAGACTCAGGGTAAGAGTGGAAGTTCTCATTAGTTGAGGATTGCAATGGAAATAGTAGCTGGAACCTCAGAAGCAGAGGACAGATTCACTTACAGCAACTTCTGGATTTCTGTGTTACTCTGCATATGTTCGAACTCTCGAAGTTGCTCAAGTTTCACTATCATTAACGCAGTAAAATCTGGACTGATACTGTTGAATGATAATAACACTCCATCCCTGAACACTGAGATGAAGGAAAGTGTCAGGAACTTATCTGGCACCCCTCACCATTGGCAACAACTAGGCTGCTGAAACATCAATATTAGTTTTTTTTTAACAATTTGTGTTTTACATTAAGAAGTACTAGGGTATGAAAGCAGTAAGAGGCTCAAGTTTTGAAGTGCTATTATTAATCTGTTGTTCACCAAAACCTCTGACATCTGTGTAAACGTCATGGTGTTTAAACCACATTGTACCAGCCTTTGCAAAGCATATTGGCAACAAGTATAAACCAGAAACTTCAGCCATGTGTTTTAGTAGCGTGTTGCATGACTGCGTTTGTGAGGTATACTGTTGGTGTACACCTTGTACATTTCATAGTGCTTAAGTATATTTATGTGTGTTCTCTCTTTGCACTGACATTCCCAAAGAGTAGAGGAACCTGGACTTTGGAATATCAAGGACATTTAAACCTCTTTTTTTTTCCTCTGTTGCAGTAAATGGAAACTCCATTTACTGATGCCACGCCTCCCTTCCTGTGAACAAAGTATTGAACCTTTACTTTAAAGCAACAGTGCTCCTCATTCACATGTAGTATAAATAAGTGATGTACTCCAGAGTTTCACTTTCTTACATACTAAAAATGAAATAAGGACACAAAATTATGGAATTCTCATCCAGGGTTGCAAAGAAATAGTTGAAGGTTAGTACATGCTCACTTTCACTCCTTCTACTTTCATTGATACTCAGACTAAGACTCCTCAGTGGCTGATGCTAAAGCCTCTCTGAGATCAGTACATTATCATAATGGGGCTGCCTGGCCTAGTAACCTAGTTAAACACCAGTGAAACTACTCATCTCACATTTGCTATATAGGTAAGTGATACAAGTTGTCCTTCCACTGGAACTGTGTCATATAACCTAGTGGACATGTATATTAATCTATCTCACATACCCATCTATTAATAGTCTTGTCCATGGGGTACATTCCCTGGAATGCTTTTCTGTCAATTTTTCCAACATCCTATTTTTGTTATTCCACAGAATTTCACAGAATTTTTAAAGCACAGAAGGAGGCCATTCAGCCCATCGTATATGTACCAACTCTCCGAATGAGCAATTCACTTAGCGCCATTCTCCTGCTTTCTCCCCATAACACTGCATATTGTTCCTTTTCAGCTAACAGCCTAATTCCCTCTTGAATGCCTCGATTGAACCTTCCTCTACTGCTCTCAGGCAGTGCATTCCAAACCCTAACCGCTCGCTGCATGAAAAAGATTTTTCTCATGTCGCTTTTGGTTCTTTTGCAAATTACTTTAAGACTGTGCCCTCTCGATTGCAATCCTTTCACTAGTGGGAAGTTTCTCCCTAGTTACCCTTTCCAGACCTCTCATGATTTTGAATACCTCTATCAAACCTCCCCTCAGCCTTTCTTTCTCCAAGGAAAACAGTCCCAACTTCTCCAATCTATCTTCATAACTGAAGTTCCTCATTCCTGGAACCGTTCTCGTGAATCTTTCCTGCGCCTTTTCTAATGCTTTCGTACCTTTCCTAAAGCGCGTTGCCTAGAACTGGATGCAGTACTCCAGCCGAGGTCAAACTACAAGATCAACATAACCTCCTTGCTCTTGTAATTTACACCCCTAATAATAAAACCTAGGAGACCGATTGCATTTTTAACCACCCTCTCAACCGGTCCTGCCACCTTCAACGATTTATGCACATATACACCCAGATCCCTCTGCTCCTGCATCCCCTTTAAGAGTTGTACCCTTTGTTTCGTATTGGACATTGTTTTCTGTGCCCACTGGCATCAGGTGTGTTTGGTGGCATGAGTGGACAATATGGCGAGAAGGCCAAAAATTGGTTTTGTGACATTGTGAAACCAGTTTGCAACCATCTGCTCTGCCCATCAATGGTGGGCTTTGTTTCCTGCTGTTGGACGTTCGGAACCTCACTGTAATACATCTGCATATCAGTGTAAGCCCAACTCAACGGAATCAACCCCACGCTGGATCATCGAACTATACTTAAGTGATGTGCAACTGGCGAGCTGCACTTTGTTCAGGACTTCGAGGTTTGTTTGTCTACCTCGCTTTGGCAGCGCACACAGTCAAGAACACCAGGGTTGGCAGATAGCACCACATCACTTTTAGGGGGGGCTCATGGGCAGGTTGCTACCTACCAGACCAGCCATAAAGTGGGGGTGGCCTTTCAATGGCTGCAGGGCGAAGGCTGTACTGGAGAAGGAGGGTATCCCAGGGTGTGTGTGGGAGCACAAGTTGATCTGTGCAAGTGACCTCAAGATGGTGAGGGCTGAGGGAGGTAGTCTCCTGAGGTAATGAGACCAGATGGTGATGTGAGGGTGTGTATGAGAGAGTGAATGGTGATGTCCATGAGTTGGCAGTGAGTGAGATGTTAGTTTAATGGAAAACTCACCACTCACTTGGAGAGGTGCGGCTGCACAAACATTTAAGATATATGACAGCATCCAGCACAATGCAATTTGCTAAATGGGTGGCACTGCCACTGGACCTTGTATCCAATCCCTTCCACCTGAATGTGCTGTATACCGAGTGCACCAGAGAAACTCACCAAGATTATTTTGACAAGATTTTCCTCCCTGTGACCTTTTGTCACAATGAAGGACAAGAACAGAATAGGAATATCATCACCTCCAAGCTCCCCAGCAAGTCCCGCGCCATCCTGACTGCAATATACATTGTCTTTTCTTTGTGAATGCTGAGTTAAAATCCTGAAATTCCACACTCAATATCATTGTTGAAGTCTCATCGCTACAGGGACTGCAGCAATTCAAGGAGCAGGTCTATCACCACCATCTTAGCGATAGAACAAAATAAAAGAAATTGACCCTGATTATTGAGGGAGCACAGATTGTAGAATTTCTGTTGGCACGCCAAGGAGCATCTTTGAATCTTTCTGCATCTGACCTAAGTTATCATAATTCTGTTTCAATCTGAAATTTCAATTTCCAAATACAAGGGATATCAGCATTTACAATGTTTGGAAAAATGATACTGTGGAGTACCCCTGAATGATGATAACATTGAACACTGAGATGGAGGAGTGTATTAGGCACTTGTTCAATGGCATCCGTTACTATTGATAACAACTCAGCTGCTGAAACATAAGTATTAGTTTTTTTCACCAATTGTTGTTTTAGAGTAAGAAATATGGAGGTCTGAAGCATAAAATGAACCCAAGTTGCTGAGCTTGTATTGGACTATGAGGTTTCAATGAATTACCATTGATAATCATTATAGTTTCTTGTCTATTTTTTCTCCCCTTGTCTAGAGTCTTCCTACCAACATCCATGACCCATTCGATCCCCTCCATCACTTTAACAGTTTTCAGATTTCTGACCCAAACTATCTCCTTGGGGTCACATTGGGGTCCAATCCTTCTATGCCCCCATCTTCACCAGGACAATCTGAGAGCTCCCCTTTTCTCCACTGAATGGAAGTCCAACCAGTCCCCCTCACCACCGCATTCCTCCACCTGGCTGAACTTGTTCTCACCCTGAACAATTTCTCCATCAACTCCACTCACTTGCCCCAAATAAAAGGTGTTGTGATGGGTATCCACATGGGTCCCAGCTATGCCTTCCTTTTTGTGGGATGTGTGGAACATTTATTCCTACTCAGGCCCTCCTCCCTCACCTCTTTTACTGGTGCATTGATGACAAATTGATATTGGTGGTGTTTCCTACTCTCACCCTGAACTGGAAAATTTCAATTGACTTCCCTTCTTCTGTCTTTAACCCTTCCCATGCCTCCCTTGATTTCTTTGGAGATAGATGATCAACCAAAATTCACTGTAAGCCCATCGACTCCCACAGCTAGCTTGACTACACTTCCTCACACCCTGCTTCCTGTAAGGACTCTATTCCATTCTCCTGGTTGCTCCATCTCTGTTGCATCTGTTCAGGTGATGCAACCTTCCATACCAGAGCTTCTGATACATCTTCTTTTGTCAGCTAAGGACTCTCCCCCATCATGGTTGACAAGCCCCTAGATTGCATCAATTCTATTTCACATACTTATGCTCTCACCCCTTCCCCTCCCTCCCAGAACCACAATAGGGTGTTCCCCTAGTCTTCACCTTCACCCCACCAGTCTTTGTATTGAATGGATCATTCTCCGCTGTTTCAGCCACCTCCAGCCACCATCAAACCTTCCCCCTTCCCTTGTCTTTCAGCATTCTGAAGGGTCTGTTCCTTCCATGGCACCATTGTCCACTCCACAATCACCCCAACACCTTCTTCCTTTCCTAGGGCAGCTTTCCATGCAAGTGCAGGTGATGGAACACTTGCTGTTTTACCTCCCTTCTTCTCACTGGCCAAGGTTTAAAACATTCCTCCTAGGTGAAGCAGTGATTTACTGGTTGTACTTTTAACTTAGTAAAGTTTATATTGGGGAGACCAAAGGCAAACTGGAGACACTTTGCGTTCCACCACCATTCAGTTCACAAACACGACACTGAGCTTCCTGTCATTTATCATTTCCGTTCTCTACCTTGTTCTCACCCTGACCTTTCTGTCCTTGGCCTACTGCAGTGATCCAATGAAGCTCAATTCAAACTCGAGGAACAGCACCTCATCTTTCAGTTGGATACTTTACAGCTTTTGGGCTCAACATTGAGCTCAACTATTTTACATTGTAACCTCTGCCCCCATTTTGTTTTGTCGTCTTTTTGCTGGTTTGTCTTTTGTCCTCTCCTATCATTCACACCTCCTTGTTTCTTGTCCCATTATTACTCCCTTTCATCTTGCACCATGAAACCTTGCGACATGTCATCTCTCCTGCCCTCCACCTTATCAGCGACCATCCCTTTTGTTCATTTTCTGACCCTTCCCACTTTCACTTGCTCAGCACACATTACATCTCTAACTTTTCCCAGTTCTGATGAAAGGCTACAATCTTTAACCATTAATGATGTTTCTCTCCACAGATGCTGCCAGACCTGCTGAGTATTTCCAGCATTTTCTGTTTTTATTACAATTTTCTGAACAATGCTTTAATGTTGCTGCTTGTTTAGTTCAGGCTGAGGGAGAATGATATTTATGCTCTGAATCTCCATGTTTTCACTGCTAAAACTAACTCCTTAATAATGGTGACAGAATTATAGATTCAAAGAAAAATTAGGTCCACAATTTTGCTGCTGGCTTTAGCAATGGAAACGCATTTTCCTCCTTCCAAAGTACAATATTGGGCAGTAATTAGTGACCATTTTATTTGATGTCAAGAATTCAGCATCTCAAATAGTGGTTAGATGTTATTTGTTGCTGAATTGTTTTGACACTCTGGTCATCTTTTTGTGATCTGGAAGCAATTTAGACAATAGTTCAAGTTACTTATAGTGGTAATCACCGGTTACATTCCTGTCATATTTGAAGTACGTAGAATGTATAGCAGAGAAATAGTTAAATTTGCCTACCAGTTCTATGCTGGTGTTTATGATCCTCATGAGTCTCTTCCCACTACGCTTCATCTAACCCTGTCAGCTAAATCTTCTATCCTTTCTTCCTTGTGTGTTTATCTAGCTTCAACTTGGTCCTTAAAGTTCTTGGTATTCAAGTGTGTTGCACTATAAATGCAGCAGCACCTTATTGTTATCCTGGATATAGTCATTATGAACTGAAGAAATCTTTTTTATTATTTATTTACGGGATGTGGATGTCGCTGTCTGGGCCAGCATTTATTGCCCATCCCTAATTGCCCTTGAGAAGGTGGTGGTGAGCTGCCTTCTTGAACCGTTGCAGTCCATGTGTTGCAGGTACACCCACAGTGTTGTTAGGAAGGGAGTTCCAGGATTTAGAACCAGCAACAGTGAAGGAACGGCGATATATTTCCAAGTCAGGATGGGGTGAGTGGCTTGGAGGAGAACTTTGAATTGGTGTGTTCCTATATATCTGCTGCCCTTGTCCTTTTAGATGTAAGTGGTCATGGATTTGGAAGGTGCTGTCTAAGGAGCCTTGGTGAGTCTCTGCAGTGCATCTTGTAGATGGCACACACTGCTGCCACTGTTTGTTGGTGGTGGAGGAAGTGAATGTTTGTGGAAGGGGTGCCAATCAAGTGGGCTGCTTTGTCCTGGATGGTGGTGTCAAGCTTCTTGAGTGTTGTCGAAGCTTCACTCATTCAGGTAAGTGGGGAGTATTCCATCACACTTCTAACTTTTGCCTTGTGGACGGTGGACAGGCTTTGGGGAGTCAGGAGGTGAGTTACTTGTGGCAGGATCCCTAGCTTCTGATCTGCTCGTGTAGCCACGGTATTTATATGGCTTGTCCAGTTCAGTTTCTGGTCAATGCTAACCCGGCAGTACTTCCCATGGCAAAATCACACCAGCATAAGTGTGCAACTATTATGAAATGTTAGCAGCCACATTAGAAAATTTTGCCATGGCCCTTGGAGGTGGACTGATATGCTGCCATACTCTGGCCTCCAGCTGCTTTTCTGGGGGACCAGAGAGTGAAGAGATTGGGTAACTGCACAGGAAGGCAGTTGAAGTCATTAACGAAGCAACTAAGAGGGATTTTCCAAATAGAATCCCTCATTCCCAACAGAAGGGCAGTGTTACACTGTGTTTCTAACCCAGCAGTTAGAAGAAAGCAAGAACACAGCAGGAGGACTGTCTGTCTCAATAAAACTGACAAGGTGTGAAGACTTTGATCAGTTACACTGAAGAGATTCAAAAATTGCAAAGCATTCCTGCTGGAAGTATGATCACGACATGACAGCTGATCGGCAGCTCCTTGGGAGGCACTTCACCCACAATTCCCTGCTGCCAGCCTTCACAGTGGCATGGGAGCAGCTTATGTGGCTCCACCATTCCCCTCTGCTGAGGGCCTAGGGCAAGCAGCTTTCCAGGACAACAAACACCAATAGCAGCAGCCACTTGCCCCTGCACAAGGCAGAGGCATTAGACACTGAGAACCAGGGTAGAGCAGAGACCAGGGTAGAACCAGTTCTAGACCAGAACAGAGGGTCTACATGCAGACGACCAGCTATCCCAACATGTGCGAGTACCAGTGTCTCCGGAGGTCAGCTTGTCATGGCATCTGCCAGATGTTGCTGCTTACATCTTCATCCTCATAGTGCAAGACCAGATTCTAAGTTGATCAGGGTACACACTGCCAGTGGCTGACAATCTGCCTGTCACTGGAGGCCCACATACTCTGCATCCCATAAACCTGCATCCCTGAATCTTACCAGCTTGTGCAACCTCTTCTGCAAGGAACGGCATCAGAGAGATGGGAGTGTTAGGAATGGCTCGTGTTCAGAAGAGTGAAGAGGGCAGCATTTCTGCATGGTGACTGTGAGCCATTGGTGCAAGAGGGCCCTATAGCCTGAGGGTCATTACGAATGTTAGCTGCTCAGATAGGGATGTGGGGTTCCTGCAGTGAAGCTGCAAGGTGTCTTGACCTGAGATGTGCTGTAAAGGAGAATGCTGGGTGAGGCAGAGTGTGGGGCTTGGCATCTGAAAGTGTGACCCCACCCTCCTGAGGTCCTGGATCCTCCTGGTCCATGGTCTCCAGATTAGAGGGGCCACACCGATAATGTTCACTTCCTTGGCCACTTCTACCCATGCCTGCTTGGTTGAAGGAGGTGCCGCCTGCTTCCTGCCCTTAGGGAAATACAGCTTGCTGCAGACCCTCAGCTGGGTCTTCAGGGGAGACCCAGGGTCACCCTTCTCAGGACTCCTCACCATTCATGTGGGTGCTGCAGCCTAAAAACTCCTAGTCTTGGTGAGCTGGGG
The DNA here is from genome assembly GCF_017639515.1 of Carcharodon carcharias. Taxonomy (NCBI): domain Eukaryota; kingdom Metazoa; phylum Chordata; class Chondrichthyes; order Lamniformes; family Lamnidae; genus Carcharodon; species Carcharodon carcharias. The sequence goes on from NC_054471.1 coordinate 200,711,725, forward strand.
TCCCTTAAATTGGAAAGCCTTTCTCTGACAAACCCGTTATCCTGCCTTCACACCTTAATTGGTCAGGGAGCCTGGAGGTGGGCATTTTCTTTATTCATTCATGGGATATGGGTGTCACTGGATAGACCAGCATTTATTGCCCATCCCTAGTTGCCCTTGAGAAGGTGGTGGTGAGCTACCTTCCTGAACCGCTACAGTCTTTGTGATGTAGGTACACCCACAGTGCTGTTAGGGAGGGAGTTCCAGGATTTTGACCAAATGACATTGAAGGAAAAGTGATATATTTCCAAGTTAGGAAGGTGAGTGGCTTGGAAGTGAACGTTCAGATGGTGACGTTCTCCTGTATCTGCTACCCTTGTCCTTCTAGATGTTAGTGGTCATGGGTTTGGAAGGTGCTATCGAAGGAAGCTTGGTGAGTTCCTGCAGTGCATCTTGTAGATGGTACACACTGCTGCTACTGTCCATTGGTGGTGAAAGGAGTGAATGTTCGTGGATGATGTCAAGATTCTTGAGTGTTGTTGGAACTGCACTCACCCAGACAAGTGGAGAATATTCCATTGCACTCCTAACTTGTGCCTTGTAGATGGCGGACAGGCTTTGTAGAGTCAGGAGGTGAGTTACTCGCCACAGGATTCCTAGCCTTTGACCCGGCTCTTGTAGCCACAGTTTTTTTGTGACTAGTCCAGTTCAGTTTCTGGTCAATGGTAACCCCCAGGATGTTGATAATGGGGGGATTCAGCATTCAGCCATTGACTGTCAAAGGGTGAAGGTTAGATACTCTCTTGTTGGAGATGGTCATTGCCCGGTACTTGTGTGGCGTGAATGTTACTTGCCACTTGTCAGCTCAAGCCTGGATATTGTCCAGCTCTTGCTGCATTTGGACATGGACTGCTTCAGTATCTGAGGAGTCACTAATGGTGCTGAACATTGTGCAATCATCAGCGAACATCCTCGCTTCTAACCTTATGATGGAAGGAAGTTCATTGATGAAACAGCTGAAGATGGTTGGGACGAGGACACTACCCTGAGGAAGTCCTGCAGTGATGTCCTGAAACTAAGATGATTGACCTCCAACAACCACAACTATCTTCCTTTGTGCTAGGTATGACTCCAACCGATGAAGAGTTTTCCCCCCGATTCCCATTGACTCCAGTTTTGCTAGGGTGCTTTGATGCCAAACGTAGTCAAGTTCTGCCTTGATGTCAAGGGCAGTCACTCTCATCTCACCTCGGAAGTTCAATCTTTTGTCCATGATTGAACCAAGGCTGTAATGAGGTCAGGAGCTGAGTGGCCCTAGCGGAACCCAAATTGAGCGTCAGTGAGCAGGTTATTGCTGAGCGAGTGCCACTTGATAGCACTGCTGATGACCCCTTCCTTCACTTTACTGATGATGGAGAGTAGGCTGATGGGGTGATGTTTGGCCGGGTTGGATTTGTCCTGCTTTTTGTGTACAGGACATACCTGGGCAATTTTCCACATAGCCAGGTAGTTTCCAGTGTTGTAGCTGTACTGGAACAGCTTGGCTAGGGGCACGGCAAGTTCTGTAGCACAAGTCTTCAGTACTGTTGCCAAAATATTGTCAGGGCCCATAGCCTTTGAAGTTTCCAGTGCCTTCCGCATTGGTTTTACTCTGACAAAGAGCAGCCAGAGGACTCGCCTCCCAGTGATCAGTTTCATGAACTGAATATGGACCTGATGTCCGAAAAGAACTAAGTTGGAAAAATTCAATGCATTGTACCCACATTGTTTGATCTTCAATAAAATATGAAAATCCTTCAAAATAACTTTACCATCAAAAGTCACAAACTTGAATTTGACCACTGGAGCTGAGGCTTCATTCATCCAAATAATCAATGTTTTGAATTCTTTGCTGTTATTATAAATCAAAATTGAATTCTTCAGGGGATCAAAATTGCAGATGGAAAAAAGGTCGGTCAGGAAACTAGCAAAGACAAATCTTAACCTGGGAGCCTCAGGGAAAAGGACAGAACCTGAAGGCTTTTTAAAACTCATTTACAACCCTAATGGCCACCATTTTAATGTGATTTCAAACTGTCATTTCCTTATGTTTATAATTGGATTCTGGTGCAAAATTAGTAACATAAACAACCATTTAAAACGTTTCAGGAAGACCTTACTAACCAGTTCCTGAACACAGTAATACACTGACGTGACATAGTACCTGTACCTTGAAAACTGAATCAGCAGTACAGTAATCAGAAATGATTTTAGTGCCATGACAGACCATAAGATGCTGAAGTGATGCTACAATACTCTACTTATTTTGTCAAGCCATTTCGAATGTTTGCAGTTAAAATTGATACATTCCTCATTATACTGCCAACCTACAAAGTTTAGCTGTTCAGTGCACTGCTCATTGGGATATTGAACAGTAAAGACTCAGAAGGTTCCTGATGTAGTTCTTGTCTATGCTGAGTTATCTGCTCACAGGCAAGGGGAGTTAAAATTGACTTTCATTCTCCTGGGTTAGAATGGGAGAAAATTACCCAGCTTCTGTTATAGATCCTGGCTAAGGACAGGATCAGGCTCAGTTATGGTACATATCTGTTATAGAGTTGATTTTCCAGGCAACTTTTCTTCGTGAACACATTTAACTTTAATTACAAAACAGCAGCAACTACGTGTGCATCAAACTCTATAACTACAGAAGACCTCTCCTCCTAGTGGTTCCCCATGCTGCTAACCCATTGGTTTACACAGATTATGTGATCCTACAACACAGGATTATTCTTAAAGCTACAGTCCTACGTTTATCAGAACCATAATCCCTACATCCCTCTCCCTTTAACTTTTCTGTATATTTTGTATTTACAAGGATATTCATCTCATGACATTACAATATTTACACAGGTCATGAAATCACAAGTTGAGTCTTTACGTGGTTTCCAGATCCGTGTGGAATGTTGTAGTTCCAGGACTTCAGATTCTTTTGCAGGAACCACATTCCCTGGAACTGAATTAACATCAGTTACCTCATTAGGCACAGGCAGTTCAGTGTCTTCCACTCCAACAGAGACATCGGGCATGTCTGTCCTTGGTTGAGCAACTTCAACAGGAACCACAGGCTCAGCAATGGTTACAGGTGGAACATCATTTTGTTGGGGTGACTCCCTTTTTCTTAAATGCTGACAGGTGATCCGGCCCTCCTCTTCCATGTGGTAGGACAGTGGTCCAGTCACAGAGCTTACCTTACCAGGTAACCACTTCATTCCTCCACCGAAATTACATACATATACTGCATCTCCAACAGTAAGTTCTCACTTATGACTATGCAAATCATGAGTTGCTTTTTGGTTCCCTTTTGGCTGACTGTTCCCACCCAGCTAGGAGAATGGTGCCATTTTGCGCCCCTTGTGAATCCCTTACAGTGCTTTCCATTGTAAGCGCTATTTCTAATGCTTTCTTAAAATCAAGGTTCACTTCAGCCAGCAATTGTCACTGAATAGCATCCTCCTGCACACCACATACCAAATGAATCTCTGAGCATGTCATTCAGGGCTTCATCAAAATCACAATATTCCATTAGTTGTTACAATTTTGTCATGTAGGTAGCAATGGTCTTCCCCTGGGTTCTCTTCCATGAATTGAACCTGAACCTTTGCATTGTGACTGAGGACTTGGGTTGAAAATATCCCTTAACAAGGCCCACTAATTCACTGAAAGACTTCAAATTCGGGGCATTGTGGGCCGTCAAGCATTGAATTAAACTGTAGGTCTTGCTCCCACAAATACTCAGGAGAACTGCTCTCCTCTTTTCCTCCCCAATGATTTCATTGGCTTGAAAGAAGGATGTAAGACATTCTATATATTGGGGTCAGTCGTCTGTGGCTGGTTCAAAAGGATCGATTCTGCCAAATGAAGGCATCTTGGATGAGTATACCTTCTTTTCTTTTTAATGAACTTAGATACAATCGCTGGGTGAGGGACGGTACCAGACCTGATATATCCTCATCGGCAGTTTGTTATAGAGTTGATCTTCGAGGCAACTTTTCTTGGTGGACACATTTAACTTTATTTACAAGACAGCAGCAGCAGCAACTACATGTGTGCATCAAACTCTATAGCTACAAAGAACTCTCCTTCCAGAGGTTCCCCACGCTGCTAATCCATTGGTTTACATAGATCATGTGATCTTACAACACAAGATTATTCCTAAAGCTACGATCCTGCATTCATCAGAACTATAAATAATGCAGTATCTTTGTGATAAAATAACCTCATGATATTGCTTTTAAGTTCACACTTTCACAGATTGGTCATTTGGTCAGGGAACTGTAAGGCAACTTACATCTAGAGATCTGTACTCCAGCATCTTCAGCAGAAGAGGCGAGAAATCTGAGAGGAATGTCAAAATATATATTAAAATAATTAGCATGAAAAATTCATGTTATTTTTACCATATTTTTAAAATGTCAGCAAATTTTCTTTTGAACATTATATGTGACACTAGCCAAGCATATCTTACCACGTCTGATTCATGTTTTGCAGCAGTTCCAAGTTTTTTCCATGACATTCTGATGATGAAGCAGACCTATTCATGGACATATAATAGAATTTCTGAATGCTATCTTTCCTAGCAGTAAATAGGAAAAATTATTTTGCGATAACCATTCACTGTAAGAACATTAGTGCTGCTTTGAAGTGCTGAGTCATGTTAAAAGGTTCATTGTGGTGATATTTGATATTTTCAACAATGCAGCTTATGTCGGCCGCCAGAGTAAGGTATATATCAGCTTTTGGATTTGTGGTGGGAAAGATTATAGGGCTTCAAGATGCTGTACATGAAGAGCTAGTTAATTTGAGGACCATAATTCTCCTTGCTTTGACCTGGCAGATTCTCGCTTCTGGATGGAGTTCCGAGCTAATGATTTTCTTTTTCCTGTGCGAAGATCAATTATTTTATGGCACACCTTCGCAGTGGAGTAAATTGCACTTTTATTTGTCTAGGGGAGTTAAAAAAAAAGGGATTGAAATGTGATTATTTTTAATGCGGTTACTCATCAATGGCCTGAAAACATGGATGAAATGTGAAAAGGGTTGGTATTAGCTGTGTAAATGGCTCTCTCAGGGGGATGGAGCTTTGCATAAAGAGTGCCAAAGTGAGAAATTATGCACCACTGTGTGCGAGAGCCACAGCATCTTCCTTCACTGAACAAAATGTGCTGGTTAAGGCTGTTAAGCTTGCTGTATTTATATTTAAGGTTTCCTTATCTGGCACTATATATTAATACTCATACAGGGCAAGTAAAATGAAATAAATGGATTTAAGCTCAGCTTCCTACTAGCTACTGCCGTGCCGATACAATGGTACATTCTGACACTGATGGATATATTGGTGAGGAATGAGAGACGTGACCGGAATAGGAAACATCAACAGTTTGTGTGCTGATGTGGGCATGAAGCCAAGGAAAAAGCATTTTGTTCAGGAACATGGTAGCCTTTGAATAATACCTGATTTTGGTCGTATGCAATTTTTCACATATTCAGAAGGATTTACTGTGCTTGATAGATTCTAGATCATCAGTTTTGTGCACTGCATTAACCCTTCGCCCTCAGAGCAAACGCTTTCTTCCGAGTGGCATAAAATGTTACACTGAAGCGGTATAGAACATATTACAGTTTTTATACTGGACCACAGCAGATCATCAGAAAGAGCTGTTTCTGTAAATATATTTGTACCTACTTAACAAAGATTGTCAGCTTACCTGCATGCTAAATTTCTCATAAACCTTTGACAGTAATGCTTCTCCTAAAAATGTAATTTACTCATTACTGTTACTTTGCCTCACTTTGATAAGTATTCTAACCTTACTGAATCAACTGGTAGGACAAGAGCAGAATTGAGATTCTGAATACTCTAGACTGTGAGCAAAAGATAACAACTGGACTGTGATGGGATGTATTAAAACAGAAAATTGGGTTAACTGGAATTATATGGTAAACCATAGTGTTACCATAGTGTTACCACCTGGGCTACTGGTCCTGCTTGGTTCCCACTTATCATCAGTGTGATGACCATTGTTATCTCCTATTGAACTGAAGAAATATAATTGTTTGAATAAAGATTGCTATAATTTAATAGCAATCTTTTGTCTGTGCGCATTTCCTGTCTATAGAATCTAACTTCCTGCTCACATTTTTTTTCACGATTTTATGTCAACCTTTTGCAATTTTTAATTCCTAGGTAAACTCGTCACCTTGTCATGACACACTATTCTCAATGGTGATGTCATAGCATCTCAGTTTTGCATCTTACTGCCAATGTTCCCTTTTAGCTGTGCTGTGTGGCAGTGCACCCATAATCAGAAAGGTAGCACAGGGAACTACAGGCTCCATACAGGCAACGTTCCTTTGAAAACGCATGCATGGCTGCGCATCAATCTTAAAGGGACTGCTTGCTGCAAAAAGCTGGCCGTACACTGTAAACAGAAGTTAAAGGAACATCGCTTGCAGCCTACAAACTGAAATGTTCCAATCAAGTCTGGTTTCTTCTTCACAAACTGCTGTAAGTTTTGCAATTTTACTATAAATAATATAGGTTCTAAATATTATGTAAAAATAAATAGAATGATTTTAAAATGATGTCCAATTTATATTTACGCATCTGGTCCAACTATCATTTTGGAACATATTTCCTATCGATTGCACCTTACCAATATTGGGTATAACCCAGAATGAAAAAACAGTAAAAACTGAGAAATAAGGATACTCGTCTGAACTGGTCTTGTGTACCTTAAAATGGAACACCAGTAAAAACTGGGAAATAAGAGTGCAGGGATTGGTGCTGGGACCCCAGCTATTCACAATATATATTAATAATTTAGATGAGGGAACTACATGTAATATCTCCAAATTTGCAGATGACACACAGCTGGGTGGGAGGGTGAGCTGTAAGGAGGATGCAGAGATGCTTCAGTGTGATTTGGACAAGCTGAATGAGTGGACAAATGCATGGCAGATGCAGCATAATGTGGATAAATGTGAGGTTATCCACTTTGGTAGCAAAAACAGGAAGGCAGATTATTATCTGGATGGCTATAAATTGAGAGAGAGGAATGTGCAACGAGACCTGGATGTCCTCGTACACCAGTCGCTGAAGGTAAGCATGCAGGTGCAGCAGGCGGTAAAGAAGGCAAATGGTATGTTGGCCTTCATTGCCAGAGGATTCGAGCACAGGAGCAGGGATGTCTTGCTGCAATTATACAGGGCGTTGGTGAGACCACACCTGGAATATTGTGTGCAGTTTTGGTCTCCTTAACTGAGCAAGGGTGTTCTCACTATAGAGTGAGTGCAGCGAAGGTTTACCAGACTGATTCCTGGGATGGCGGGACTGACATATGAGGAGAGATTGAGTCAGTTAGGATTATATTCGCTGGAGTTCAGAAGAAAGGGGGGGGATCTCATAGAAACGTATAAAATTCTAACAGGAGTAGACAGGATAGATGCAGGAAGGATGTTCCTGATGGTGGGGATGTCCAGAACCAGGGGTCACAGTCTGAGGTTATGGGGTTGACCATTTAGGACTGAGATGAGGAGAAATTTCTTCACCCAGAGAGTGGTGAGCCTGTGGAATTCACTACCACAGAAAGTAGTTGAGGCCAAAACATTGTATGTTTTCAAGAAGGAGTTAGATAAAGCTCTTGGGGTGAAAGGGATCAAAGGATATGGGGAGAAAGCGGGAGCAGGCTATTGAGTTGGATGATCAAGATGAATGGTGGAGCAGGCTCGAAGGGCCGAATGGCCTACTCCTCCTATTTTCTATGTTTCTTTGTTACTGGTCCCAACTGTTTCTTTTCCTATTGGAAAGGGACAGTTTTGTATCACTCAACCCCAGAATTGCTAAGGGATAGTGTGGGGGTTGTGGGGAGGATTTAACATTTAAAAAGCTGCTTTCCACACTGTGGTCAATTGCAATTGGGAATTGGACATTCTTAAAAAAACAGCTTTTTTTAGAGCTTTAAAAATGTTTCCCGAGGAGCATGGCAAGGCTCCATAGTGATCATTCATCTCTTAATCTAAGGTGGTTGCTCTGGCACATGCCCACAATGTTTAAATGTCACTGACTCCATGTAATGGACAAGCATCAGGGTACAACCAAGGTGTAGTGGGAGCCCAACTCTGCAGAATTTATCAAGATGGAGCAGGAAATTCATGGTCTATTGTTTGTGGAAGTTTAATATTCAGGTAATAACATAGAATATGAAAGATTTAATCATTTCAAAACTGCTGTACGACTTTTGCAATGTTCTATGCTGAATACTGCAGTGCTGATTTTCTTCTGTTGGTACAAGTTGTGACTAAAAGATTAAGAACTGTTGCTAATCCCATTTGAGTGGTAATGTGCTAACAGCTCTAAATTTCCTGGGTCAACTCATTTGCATCATTATTGACAAATCCAGATGGAAACCGGGGCAAGTGTATGCAGCACATTTTATGTGTCAAATTTAAAGGGATGGAGACAATAAAAGGGAGGGTCATAAAGGGAGGACCAGAATCCAAAAGCTTTGGAAATGTTTAATAGGCATCTCAACCCTTTGCCAAGGTTGAAGGGGCCGGGTATCCAGAAGTGACAGTCAAAAATGAAGGGAAAGAAGCTCCATGTTTAGGCTCGAGGTCACAGCTGAACAGGTCTATCATGGGTCATACTAAGCCTGGGAGGCATGTGGTAGGTGCCTCCCAGGACACTTAACAATTGCTACAAATATTGTTGATGGCATCTTGGCAGGCGCAGCCAGTTAGTTTTTGCTGGATGATGATCACCCTGATACTCCTACTTTTATGTAGCCTCACAAAAGTATGACATACTACGAAAAATTGTCTAGCATGAAGGTTAGTCAGGCCTCCATAGCAAGAGCATCAATGTCATTGCAATACCATCACTTTCTACTTCCCACCAATTGACACCATTTAAACTTAGACATACATCACCGTTTGTTTGTCAGCATTAATTCACAATCAGGAATTCTGTAACGTCATTGTGGGATCATTATCACCCCAAGAATCACAGCATTAGAGGAAGAATACCCACCACCATCTTCTCAGGGAAACTCAGGCAAGCAATATAGAGTCATTCCATGTTTACCCACAGTCTTTCAATAAATGTAACAAACATCCTGTGCCATCATACATGTTGATTAAATCCAATGAAAATTGAAATCTCCATATGCATTAATTATCTACCACTGAGAAACCTGGTCACCTCAGTCTGTAGATTTGGTTGTGTGGGTACCAGCAGGTCAGAATGTGACATCCCTTTCTTAGTCCTCTTCTCATCAGTGGCAGCCTTCTGTCTCGTAAGATGATGGTTTGCACTGTGGTGGTTAACTCTGTTAGTCATTGCCTGGTGTGACTCAGAAGCTCCACTCTGCTGCAGTTACTGCAGAGGAAGATAGTGGCCTAAGCTAGTGCAGGATTCGCTGGCCTCTGTTTTCTCTGGGCCCTCTTCTTCGTCAGCTGAACTTTTTGTTTCTGTTCAGTTCTTTCAATGTCCTTCCAAACAATTAGCCTCCAGAGGTCACTTGACAACTGTCTCCGAGTTGTTAGTATTAATGTCCACTATCTTCATATCTCACTTGCAGGTGTCCTTGTAGCAGAGGTATGAATGTGCAGGAGGCTGTGACTCAGTGGCCTGTTCATCTTGCTAGGATGCCTTTGGGTATACGGCCATCTCCCATCTGAGAACGTGGTTGAGCTAGCGCCGATGTTGTGTAGGCTGATGGAATTAGCACTCTCCAGGGCCTCTGAGTCGGTGACCTTGCTCAGCCAAGGGATGTCAAGGATACATCTGAGATAGTGAAGGTGGAAACAGTTCAGCCTTTTCTCCTGCCTAGCATATGTTATCCAAGCCTCACCACTGTAGAGGGGTGTGCCGAGGACACAGACACTGTAGTGGGTTGTGTGCCGAGGACACAGGCACTGTAGTGGGTTGTGTGCCGAGGACACAGGCACTGTAGTGGGTTGTGTGCCGAGGACACAGGCACTGTAGTGGGTTGTGTGCCGAGGACACAGGCACTGTAGTGGGTTGTGTGCCGAGGACACAGGCACTGTAGTGGGTTGTGTGCCGAGGACACAGGCACTGTAGTGGGTTGTGTGCCGAGGACACAGGCACTGTAGTGGGTTGTGTGCCGAGGACACAGGTAGACTCGCAGTTTGGTGTTCTCAGTCAGGTTGTTCTTGTTCCACACTCTCGTACTCAGCTTGGACTTAAACATCTCAGCTTTTGTGATGAGTGTGTTGATTTCAGCATTAAGTGACAGCTGGCGATTGTGGAGCCCCGATGTATGAAGCAATTAACAATCTTCAGCATCACATTGTCAATGCTGCTGATAGGCGGAGGTGTGGCAACATTCTGGATCATGTCATTTGTCTCCCTGATGCTGATAGTCAAGCCAAACTCTATACAGGCGTGACAGAGTCTGTCCATTTGCCGGTTAAGGTGTTCCTCGGTATGCAATGCTAGTGTGGCATCATCAGCGTAGTGGCACCTCTCTGATGAGGACTTGGTGCATCTTTGTCCTGGACCTCAGGTGAGCAAGGCTGAACAGCTTTCTGTCAGTTCTGGAATGTAAGTAGACATCCTCTGTAGATGACCTGAAGGTATATGGTAAAGAGAAGAATAGGCCAAAGATTGTTGGTGCCAGAACATAATCCTGTTGCTTCTGCTGCGAATCACTGAGAAACCCTGTTGTAGCTGCCCTTACCAGTCATATTGTCATGGAAAGAGCCAATTTACTCCAACAGCTTAAATAGATCGCCTCTGCTTACATGATCGAATGCCTTGGTGAGGTCGATAAAGGCAATATATAGTGATCTCCTTTGTTCATGACACTTCTCTTGTAGTTGCTGCACTGAGAAGATCATGTCAACTGTAGACCTTCCAGTTCTGAAACCTCACTGGGATTTGGGGTAGATGCATTTCCACCAGGATCTACAAACTGACAAGGGCAACATGGGCAAATACTTTCCCATGATGCTCTGCAGGGTGATGCCTCGATAGTTGCTGCAATCGCTGTGATTGCCCTTGTTCTTGTACAGGGTCATAATGTTTACATCATGCATATTTTGGGGCACTGATCCCTCTTTCCAGCAGAGAGAGAAGTTTGTGCGGAATTGCAGGAGTGCTGGTTTCCCATGCTTGATGAGTTCAGGCAGTATAGTGTCAGCACCTGGAGCTTTGTTCATTGCAAGTAAGTCAATAGCTTTGCTAGGGTCCTCAGCTATGTGTTTGATATCTAACTTGGCCAAGACAGGCAGCCATTCTATGGCATCTAGGACTTTCTTGGTGACAGTGTTCTCCCTACTCAGGGTAGCGTTCTACCCACGTTTCCAATTGTTTATTGCAGTCAGTGATGACTACCTCTGCTTTTGTTTTCAATGGAGCCATTTACTTTGTTGATAGACCTGTTGCCTTTTTGATTCCTTGATACATGCCTCTAGCATTCCCAGTGTTGAAGGATACCTGGATATTCTGGCAGAGTTTGTTTCAACAGGGAGGCTTCTCTGTCCAATGTTCTGATTGGAGAAAGGAGAACATTTTCTTCACACTATCACACCAAAAATTAATACACAGAAGGCACTGGGATCAGAAAGATACTTGTCTGTGTGCAGTACATATTCATTCCTCATTCTGTCCCTCGTTGCTTTATACAGACGTTTTACAAACTGACATAAAGATTCCTTTCTTTTTTTAGAAAATTTATACACTTTTGATGATCTTAATGTGCAAAACCAAAGGCTCTGTGAAGTATTGGTAATACGAGGTGAATGGAGTTTGCAGTTAACTCATTTTTACTTCTGTAAGTATGGAATAAGAACCAGCCATTTATCATTTCAGGCAAATAATGTACTAATAAAAAAAAAAACCATGTAACAGACCTTGAAATTCGAGATGGACCTTGTTCCTTTTTGCTGGGTAATAGTATTCCAAGCAAACTGCCATTATTTTAAAAAATACTGTTGAAATAAAAGTATAGTAAAGAACAAAGGATTACAGGACTTTGGACTTGTAATTTGGCCGCAGTCAAAACTGTGCCGTTCTCCACGAGCGCTTACACCAAATGCTTAAATAGGAATGATAAAATTGATGGCCGCAGAATTTGGTAGTGCACCAAAGTGGGTATGGGGTTCAGGATGCATGATGAACCATGACTGTTAATTCTAATGCAAGCAGCACACAAGCTTCATGCTGCTTCTCATTTGCATCATTTCAATCCGAGTAGGGGGTGTAAAATTGTGAGAGGCTAGCTCAAGTTGGATAACAAATTAGCTGAGTGACAGGAAACAGAGAGTAAGTGTTAATAGGTGTTTTTCAGATTGGAGGAAGGTCTGTAGTGGAGTTCCCCAGGGGTCAGTGTTGGGACCCTTGCTCTTCCTGATATATATTAATGACCTAGACTGTGGTGTGCAGGGCATGATTTCAAAATTGGCAGATGATATGACAATTGGAAACATCGCCAACTCTGATGAGGATAGTTTTGAACTTCAAAAGGACATAGACATGTTGGTGGATTGGGCAGACAAGTAGTAGATGTAGTCCAATGCAGAGAAGTGTGAGGTAATTCATTTTGGCAGGAAGAATGTGGAGACACAATATAAAATAAAGAGAGAAACTGTAAAGGAAGTGCAGGAACAGAAGGACCTTGGTGTACATGTACATAAGTCATTGAAGATGGCAGGGCATGTTGAGAGAGCAGTTAATAAAGCTTATAGTATCTTAGGCTTTATTAATAGGCGCATTGAGTACAAGAGAAGATCATGTTGAAGTTGTATAAGACACTAGTTAGGCCTCATCTGGAGTACTGTGTCCAGTTCTGGGCACCATACTTGAGGAAGGATGTGAAGGCATTGGAGAGAGTACAGTTATTTTATTTGGTTTTGGTTTGATTGATAAAGTTGGCCTGAAATGTTTATTTTGTGATGGCTTATGTTTCATCATTGTGGCCAAGAGGATGCTATGATGGTCAGTAACAGAAGGAATGTAAAGTGTGGGACTGTTGGTAAATGGGGAATATGGAAAACGTCAGATGAGCCCATCATGGGCAGCCATGTACTTTTCAGCTGCTTGTTGTATACCTGGCGGCAGAATGCTACAGACCATAACTTATTGTGACACGTGTGTAGGAGAGGACTGCAGGGTTTATGCATCCCAGTGGTTTGCTTGATGACATATTGTGTGGCAGACTTGCTCTCATTTATATGTATGATGCCGATGTGTGCATGGGTTGCAGTGGTCAGTGGATAGTACTTGTCACTCAGTAGCCACCTTCTGGTTTCTCATGGTGGCTCAAATCATGATGGTACCCAGAATAAGGGCATTGTGACTGCTGTCAACATAGGGGGCATGACGTGTTAAGTATGGTTACACACCAGTTAGACATTGAGAGAGCTGGAACCCATTGCGGTTGGAGTACATCTCTGAATTAACATATGGTGCCACAATGTGACGTGTGCAGAAAATGACACTCTGCGCCATGGGGAAGCTTCTTATTCTGGCAAAGCTGTGTGCTCACTCCATCTGGGTATTTCTGGAAAGTGAGAATGCATTGTATTCTTTTTGTACACAGAAAGTCACCTCCCTTACACCACAGTAGATAGCGAACTGAAGGATGTTGGAAATGTCATCTGCTCCAGCCTGGAAAGGGCCTGATATGAAGTTCAAGGCAATGGTTACCTTTACAACCATTGGCTATACCATCCTTGTCCTGCTCTGAAGTTGCAGGTCTGCCTGCAATAGGTGACAAATTTCTGAGCAACTCCTAAGTGAAATTGTGGTGGCCTAAAGACAACTATAGGGGGGCCCACTCAGTATTGAAAGGATTAATGGAGCAATTGAATTAAATGCTTGAGCCTAAGAGAAAAACACTGCAACCTTGAAGAACAATAGCATCTTGTCTGACCACTATAGCAGGATGGGCCCAGAGACGTTCCATGTGTCTCTCTCTTGGGCCGAATGTAATCAAAGTTGTGATAGTCAAATTATAAACAACTGCACCTGTGGTGTAGGAATAGAAATTTACTGGAACATGGATTGGTCAGTAAACTTATGCAAATAAGTGGATTGAGATGTACAAAATTTACTGATTGGTTGTAAAATGCTTTTAAGCAAGTCTTTGTGATTCTGCTTTGAGGCGGTACAGTAACTCTTGCTGTATTGTTCTCCCTTGTGCACAAGTAATAAATGGAGTTTCTACGACGAAATGATGCCTTGGTGTGATTCATCTCCGACAAAATGGAGATAGCATAAACACTGTTCCTTGTGGAGATTGAAATAGGAGAATTACTCTCTAAAGGGCCTGGCTGGACATGTTGAGAGCCCTTCTCTTCCACAACTGTGCTTCAGTTGCTAATGCTTTGAGTCACAAGGTTCCGGGTTCAAGTTCCACTCCAGGACTTGAGCAAAAAAAAATCAAAGCTGACACTTGAGTGCAATATTGAGGGAGCATTGCAGTGTTGGGGGTGCTGTCTTTCAGATGAGACATTAAACTGAAACTACATCTGCTGAATCAGTTGGATGTAAAAGATCCCATGGCACTGTTTCAAAAAAGAGCAGGGAAGTTCTCCCCGGTGTCCCGGACAATATTTATCCATGAAACAACATCACAAAACAGGTTATCTGTCATTATCACATTGCTGCTTGTGGGAATTTGCTGTACACAAATTAGTTGCCATGTTACTTGCATTACAACAATGACTACACTTCAAAACTTATTTCATTGGTAAAGTGCTTTGAAAAATCCTATAGTCGTGAAAAACGCTATAAAAATGTATCTTTTTCTTGTTTTCCTCCTTCTCCCTGTGTGAGCAGCTTGTTATCTGCTGTCTCTGCTCAGTCTCCCTGCCATGCTACAAGCCCAAGGGGATAGAAATTATAGCACTCATGATTGGGAACTAATGGTTGAGCAGAAAGCTTGAAGTGAGAACCACTCCCTGGGAACCTGTCCAATTTTAAGTAGCTATGTAAACCTCCAAACATTTCTAATAACTAAAGAACAGTCAGTATAAATCAATCAACAATTCACCTGAGAGTGGTTGGTGATCCTTTACATAGTGCTGGTGGGGAATCCCTTCTGCTGTTAAACACAGATTCAATGGTGTTAGGTTAAAAGCAAAGGGTGTTAGCTGGACCATTGAGATTGAAAATGACATCGCTAGAGTTAAATCAGCATTACACACTAACTGACATCCCAATCTGCCAACTCTGCATAGTTCCCTGCCTTCCCAACACTCGTGCTAATGGCCTCCATAAAATTGTGTCTGGTGTGGCTTGCACCAGAAATGTACATGCATGGCACGGATGTTATTTTTGACTTGAAACAGCAACTGCCATGGTAAAAAGCAGGCACAATGCAACTGAATTTTGCAATGAACCTGTTCAGATTATGCTCTTCTAAATTTCCACACTAGACTGTGCAGAATTACACTGCAAGACTCAGCTGCTGTGTCTCTGATCTGCCGCTCTGTTTCTTACATTTTGAAGTCACTATGATCAGCTTCAGCCTTTTGTAGTATTTTGAAAATTGCAATGTGCATTTAGCCCACTTGAGGCTACCATTTTTAAGACCAGTTGAAGAGAAGTGAACTGACTCACCTTTATTTCAGCCCCCTTGGTTGGTTGCAACAAAGGGTTTAAAACTTTTTTCCCATCAGGTATGCCTTTTCCAATCCAAATGTATTTTTGTTAATAAGTAGCTAATCAAACCAGGTTGTTTTGCATCAAAGAAAAAATAAGTTTATTGGTTACTAAACCCGAGAAAGAACAATAAAGGCACGGTGGCACACACAGATATCAGAAGTAAGAAAGTTAGAGTACAAATAAAAGTTAAAAGAACATACAATTAAGTCCTTTTGCTTGTCCTTGAGGCTTGGTTTATTGAACGTTGTGGCCAATGGAGTTATGTTGGTTTCCTTTAAAGCTCTGGAGTTGAATTGAAGTTCAGGTACTGCACTTTGCTAGAGACACTGTTAGCTTCAGAGAGAGAGAGAGAAAGAGATTCCTTCCTGCTATTTTTCAGCAGTCCTTTTCCAGATGACTTCTATGATTCCTCTCTGTTTTTGGCTTTGCAAAACCATTTCATATGTCTCACACTCATTGTTGTAGACCAAGTGATCACAATTTTTGATCTTTCATCCCAGAAATGTTTTGACACATTTTGAGATAGTAGAAACCTAAAGTATATGGGGTTATTTCACCCTTCACGGGATTGTGAGTATCTGGTGAGGTGTAATTGGAGGTAGCAGTTCTCATTGTCATTAGAAGTCCAGCACTTTGCATTTTTAATGCATTCCTTTCAAGAGACCCTGTTTGACATGAACATTGACACCCCCCCAGGTGCAAAAGTCCATGCAACATCTTAGTGCCAACTTCTGCAGTGCAACCCATAGAGTAACTTTCTAGAAGAGTGGTCACTTACAATACTAGACATCAGGTGACTGCTGGTATCAATCATTGATTAGTGTCTTTTCTTGTTTTTCTTTTAAACAGGTCCTCTTTAAACAGTTCAATAAGTCTTTGGCTAGCTGGTGAAGTTATAGGTAGGTCTCATTCAGTCATCATTTCCCGTTGTCATGACACCATACACACATGTACCAGTGGAGGGAGTCAAGTTAGAAGAGAATAGTAAATAATAAAGGATTCATGTTTAACGGGTAGAATTTTCGGCTCAGTGAGTGGGCCCCGCTCACTGAGGCATAAAATGACACGCAGTGATGTCAGACATGACTTCACTGTACGTCATTTAGATTTTCAGTTCGGCAGGCACGCACCCGAATCGGCTGCGTCCCTGCCGAACTGTCAAAGGCCTATTAAAACCACAGAAAAAGCCAATAAAGCAACTAGCTCAGCTGTCCGTCCAACCTTAAGGTTCTATCCCCCTGGGCAGGCAAAGAGCCCAGGCGGCCTTCACATTTTTCATGGAACCTCATCCACAGGTGGGATGAGGTTTCATGAATGTTTTTAAAGCGTTTGAAAAATTTTTAATGAAATTAATGGAGATGTCCCAGTTCCTGTGACAGTTTGAGTTTTTTTTAACCTTTATTCAATGTTTTATAAGCGAAAGTCATTTCTCTGAGGCACCTCTGTGTCTGAGGGAGATTTCTGCACCCTATCGCGTGTGTGTGTGAAACAGCACACTCATGCCCCGCCCACATAGGGGGCGCTCAGCACTTCCAGGCACGTGTCACACTGGGCGGGTCTTAATTGGCCTGCCCACATAAAATGGCGGCTCTCAGCTGATCGGGACACCGATAGGTTGCTCACCCACCCGCCTCCACCCCAGCATAACCCCCCTGATGGGGAAATAATTCTCCCCAACAGCTTGTGCAGTTCTAATTCTAAATGTCTCTGGATGAATATATAACTGTTCTGTCCCAAGAATTGCACGTCCTTTGCCCACTATTGTTTCAATGAAGGGTCTGAGGGACTTCAGGGCCCTCCTGAGCCTGCAGTTGGATGGTGGAGCAATTAACATTGGGGATGCTCCAGAGGCCAGAATTCGAGGAGTGCAGATATCTTGAAAGATTGTGGGGTTGGGAGATAGGGAGGGTTGAGGCTGTGAGGGGATTTGAAAGCGAGGGTGAGAATTTTAAAATCCAAGACATTGCTTGACCAGGAGCCACTATAGATCAATGAGCACACAGGTGATAAGTGAATGGGATTGGTGCAGGTTAAGACACAAGCAGCAGGATTTTGGATGTCATCTAATTTACCGAGGGTAGAATGTGGAAGACCAGCGAGCGGTGTGTTGGAATAGTCAAGTTTTGAAGGGTAACAAAAGCATGGCTGAGGGTTTCAGCAGCACGTGAGCTGACACAGGGGCGAAGTCAGGTGATGTTACAAAGGTGGAAATAGGCAGTCTGAATGAAGGCTCAGACATACGTTTGGAAACTCATCTGTGAGTCAAATATAACACCAAGGGGGGAATTTTATCGTTCCCTCGCTGGCGTATATGAAGATGGCAGGGGTGGCACTTAAAATTAAATGACCGGTTATCCCACTGCCTTCCCACCCAACCCCGAGTTGTTCCCCATATTACTGTGGGCGGGCAAGGCACCTAAGGGCCTCTAAGGGCAAGGAAAGGTGGCCAGCCTGCTACTTTCCCAACTCAAGATAAAAGGTGGGAAAGAAGGGTGGGGGTACCTCTTTGGGCAGTCCCCGTGCCCATTAGGGGCAACCCCCAAGATGTTTCCACCCCCTTTTTGTCTTCCCCCAGCCTCTCAAACCCAACCCCCCACCCACCTAGCTAGGGTCCACGATCTCTCTGCGTCCAAAAACCCTGGACAGACCTTAAATTTTTCAAGATTGCCTTGTAGTCCCAGCAGTGATCACTACTACATTCTGGTGCTGCTGAGACTACTCAGCAGCCGGCCACTCTGATTGGCTGGCAACTCTTTGAGAGTGGGATTTCCTGTCCCTGAGGGGTGGAAGTCCCACCCTCATCGTATTATCGCTATTGGGAAGCCCTTTTTAAAGTCGGTGAGCTACCAACTGACTTTTCTACTGGGGATACAAGCAAAATACCCTCCCACCCGTAAAATTCACCCCCAGTGTTGAGAACAGACTAGTTTAGTCTCAGACTATTGCCAGGGAGAGAGATGGAGTCGATAGCTAGGGAACAGAGTTTGGAGCAGGGACCAAAAACAATGGCTTCAGTCTTTCTAATATTTTCTTGAAGGAAATTTATGCTCACCCAGTACTGGATTTTGGATAAGCAGTCTGATAATTTAGCAACAGTGGAGATGCGGAGAGAGCTGGTGGTGAGATGGACCTGGTCACCATCAGTGCAAATATGCAAACTAATGCTGTGTTTTCAGATGATGTCACCAGGGGGCAGGGTGTAGATGGGAAATAGATGGGGGCCAAGGATTGATCCTTGGGGACACCAGAGGTAATGGTGCAGGTGCAGGAGCAGGAAGAGAAGCCATTGCAAGTGATCCTCTGGTTATGATGAGGTAGATTAGAATGGAACCAGGTGAAGGCAGCTCAACTGGACGACAGTGGGGAGGTGTTGGAGGTGTGGCCGACCTATCAGTTCAAGAAGGACCAGGAGGGATAATTTACTTTGTTACGTTCACATAGGATATCATTTATGACTTTGATCAGAGCCTTTTGATGCTGTGACAGGGACAGAAACCTGACTGGAGAGATTTCGATATGGTGTTTCGGAAAGATAGGCACAAAGTTGGGAGGTGACAATACATTCAAGGACTTTGGAGAGGAAAGAAGGTTGGTACTGGAACGGTAGTTTGCAAGGATGATGGCGTGAAGGATTGGTATTTTTGAGGAGGTGTAATGATGGAAAATGTAAATGAGAGTGGGAGAACACCTGAGGCCTGACAATCATTAACAGTTTCAGCAAATATGGAGGCCAGGAGGGTGATCGTCAGTTCAGTGGGAATAGAGTCGAGGGAACAGAAGTCTGATGGACAAGATAAGCTCTGAGATAGTAGAGAAACTAGAGAAAGCTGCAAGTTCAGGGCTAGGGAAATGTCTACCTTGAGGGGAAGTTTCGTCAGGTGGGTGAGTGGAAAGGAGGGATGCAGCAAAGGTAACTGATCAAATTGTCTCAATCTTGAGTCCATTGTTGGAGTGTGCAGTGCTGTTTGTGTACAACGTTCTGTGTGTGCAGTGCTGTTTGTGTACAATGTTCTGTGTGTGCAGTGCTGTTTGTGTACAGCGTTCTGTGTGTGCAGTGCTGTTTGTGTGCAGTGCTGTTTGTGTGCAGTGCTGTTTGTGTACAGTACAACGTTCTGTGTGTGCAGCGCTGTTTGTGTACAGCGTTCTGTGTGTGCAGTGCTGTTTGTGTACAGTACAGCGTTCTGTGTGTGCAGCGCTGTTTGTGTACAGCGCTCTGTGTGTGCAGTGCTGTTTGTGTACAGCGCTCTGTGTGTGCAGTGCTCTTTGTGTACAGCGCTCTCTGTGCAGTGCTGTTTGTGTACAGTACAGCGTTCTGTGTGTGCAGTGCTGTTTGTGTACAGTACAATGCTCCGTGTGTGCAGTGCTGTTTGTGTACAGCGCTCTGTGTGTGCAGTGCTGTTTGTGTACAGTACAGCGCTCTGTGTGTGCAGTGCTGTTTGTGTACAGCGCTCTGTGTGTGCAGTGCTGTTTGTGTACAGCGCTGTGTGTGTGCAGTGCTGTTTGTGTGCGGCGCTGTATTTGTGCAGTGCTGCAGTTGACTGCCAGTTTCAGGTTGTCTTGACAATTTCAACAAAGATTAAGTTGCAGATGTGGAATCACCCAAGGTCACTTACGTTGTTCCCAGATTATGATCACATTTCCCATAGACCAGAATTTATTTTTCTGTATTTTAGATGCAATTCTTTTGTTGATACATGTCTGGTTAAATAAATTGATCAAAAGTGCTTGCATAGCAGAAAACCAAGAAAATAAGGGGAAAATGCAGAATACTTTGGAAAAATGCAATTATAAACACTTATCCTTTCTTTTGGTTCTAATGTTCTATCACTTTGCTTTCCTGTCTTTATTGTTCATCCTTGTATTTGATCATCGTTTCTATTTTATGAAGTGCCTCTTACCTAGTTGCGTTTTTTTCCCCTCTCCTCTCCTTGTCCTTTGCCTTTGACTTTCTTGCTGCTCTGTTTCTATTTCTCCTGACTACTTCCTACCTAAATCCCAGACCTGCCGTAATTGCACTGGCTGCGGTCCAGACAGTTCGGAAGAACAATCAAAGCATCCGAAAATTCCTCAAAAGCCTAACAGTCCATCCTGAACGGGGCAGGATGAACAATGTGTTTGCCTCTTTCCTGGCCGTATCTGGTCTTGAATCGCTGTAGATTTGAAAACATCGCACATGACCTATGGTTATTCTGTGAGCCATGGCTCTTAAAGATAATTTCATAACAGTGGAACAAGATAACCGCCTGCAGTAAAACTGGAAAAGCAAAGCCTCTGCAGCTGTTTGCTTAATGAAAAGACAGGTCGGAGAACATCAGTTGAAAATCATGCCATGTTGTGTTACAATGAATATTGATATTATTCCACTCGTGCAAAATACCTTTGGCTAGGGTTCTATTTTTCATGTTTTAATGCAAAGCAATTTTTCTTTTCACATTATGTTTCTTCAGATTTGTACTTGGCAGCAAGATGCAGAAGTAGTGCCATCTAATCAATATTCATCTTTCCAATTTAAATTAATTCACAGTGTTCTTTTTCTGCCTATGAAATTATATTGTAATGCTGAGAAGCAAAGCCTCAAAATTGTCCAAAAATGTCAGGACGTTCTTCTCCCTGTTACAACAATTTGCAGGAATAATGTAAGTGCGGACCCTTCATTATTCCTTCATGAAGTGCCAGTGTTGGTCTTATTGAGCTGTTGATGTGTGATCCCCAAAAAGGTTCTAAGAATCCTTGTGCCAGTTGATAAACCAACCACGGATTTTGTGACAATTTCTATGATTGTCTACAATGCAGCCCCTTTCTCCACACATCGTTCTATTGCTCCAATCTGGTACGACTGTTAAAGAAGGTAATTTAAACCCTAACTATAGCACTAAATAACACTAATGTCGCCATGGTGATTTAATACCGCATAGCAATGCAAAACACCGGTGCCAATAGTCTGCAGGCAGAAGGTCAGAGTTAGTGCTGGTCTGTATTTGTGGATGTGACTAAGGGTGGAATTGCCTGGCCTCATTGGCAGCGACTGTCATGGTGGTCCAGGGGGCAGGAGGGACAGAAATCGGCTTCATGCCGGCGTGAAATCACAGCGGGATCATCCGATGGTGTCCGTGGTGGAACGCAGATCCCACTGGAGGCCGGCGTGAACCCGATTTGCAACGGGATGCAAAGTCAGGCCTGCCCAGAATCGCACCCTCCCCACCCTCCCACCGTGCCTGGTCTACTGTTACGTTGGTGACAAGTGTGATTTGCAGAAGTTGGGACTTACCGTTAGGGGCCTTGCTCAGATCGTGGACATCCAGGGAGCAGAAGATGCTGGAGCCCTACAGCTACTGGACCCTGGAGGAACACGTGCATCGCACGCTGGGTGGATCCTCATGCATGGAGCTCCTCTGCAAAGCAGCTCTTGGAAGGTGGGAGGTCTCTGCTGATGTCTCAGGACTGCTTTGGAATATCACAGTCTTGGCCATGGGCTGCCATGGATGATCAGTGAGGGGTTGGGGTGGGGGTGGAGAGGAAGGTCCAGCTGTGAGTTGGAGAGGAAGGTGTACCGGGGGTGAGGTTGGGGTGGGGGTGGAGAGGAAGGTCCAGCTGTGAGTTGGAGAGGAAGGTGTACCGGGGGTGAGGTTGGGAGTGGGGGTGGAATGAAGGTGTCGGGGGGCGGGTGAGGTTGGGAAGAGGGGAACGAAGATCTTGGGGGGGTGAGGTTGGGAGGGCATCAAGGTCTAAATTTTCATCCTCAAGTGGGTAGTGGGAGTCAGGAAAATTCCCAGCTTGTCCACCCACCTCAGGAGAAAGTGCCCACAAAGACGTGATCTTCAGTGCCAGGGGGCAGGTGTGGGCTAGAGTCAGGCCAGCTGACCTGGGAAGGAGTTTGGTGGCTGCCACATGGTGAGGACCTGCCTATGTGCTGTAAGACTTCATGCCAGTTAAAATAATAAAACAAAGGTCCTCCAACCTTCACCCATCACACCCCCTCACCCCTCCCCCGACACTTCCCATGCCCCATCCATGGCCCCTAATGCCCCCTATGACCAGCCATTCCCCCGCCGAAGCCTGTGGCCCCTCATCCCTCCATCTAGCCCCCATGGCCCCTAATGCCCCCTATGACCAGCTATTCCCCCGCCGAAGCCTGTGGCCCCTCATCCCTCCATCTAGCCCCCATGGCCCCTTGTGCCCCCTATGCCAGTCTATGGCATGTCCATGCTCTTCGACCCACTGGAATATTACAGAACCAGTGAACCCTAGAGTGACAGTAGGTGGTGGAGAAAAAAACCTTTAAAAGTCATTCATTCATCCATTCATTACTTTCCACCATGTTAAAAAAGAGTCATTTCACTACAAGGCAGTAAATGTGTCAACTATCCAAACCCTTTAAAGTGTCAGTAACAGAAACCATAAACCCTTGAAACCAGTTAACCTTGTGTAAATAAATATTGTGAAATTGACAGGAGAGATCAGAGAGCAAGAGCTGCCCTTCAAGCAATATTTTCCCTGGGGTGCATCTACTTCAACAAGAGTAATGGATGTCTGGGCTCTCAGCCAAGCGTACATAATGCGGTTTGGCATGAGGGACATGGGGAGTGGTTGGAGTGCAATAGCTTGGCATAGGGTCATAGTCAGAGATCTACAGTACAGAAAAAGACCCTTCGGCCCATCGAGTCTGCGCTGGTCAAACAAGTACCTAACTATTCTAATCCCATTTTCCAGCACTAGGCCCATACCCTTGTAAGCGATGGCATCCCAAGTGCACATCCAAATACTTCTTAAATGTTATGAGGGTTTCTGCCTCCACACCCTTTCGGGCAGTGAGTTCCAGATTCCCACCACCCTCTGGGTGAAAAAATTCTTCCTCATATCCCCTCTAAACCTCTTGCCCCTTACCTTAAATCTCTGCCCCCTGGTTATTGATCCCTCCACCAATGGGAAATGTTCCTGCCTGTGTATCCTATCTATGCCTCTCATAATTTTATACACCTCAATCATGTCCCCCCTCAATCTCCTCTGCTCCAGGGAAAATAACCCCAGTCTATCCAATCTCTCCTCATAACTAAAACTCTCCAGCCCAGGCAACATCCTGGGAAACCTCCTCTGCTCTCTCTCTAGTGCAATCACATCCTTCCTATAATGCGGATTCCAGAACTGCACACAATACTCTAGCTGTGGCCTAACCAGCATTTTATACAGTTCCAGCATAACCTCCCTGCTCTTATTTCTATGCCTCGGCTAATAAAGGCAAGTATCCCATATGCCTTCCTAACCACCTTACCTACCTGTCCCGCTACCTTAAGGGACCGGTGAACATGTACACCAAGGTCCCTCTGATCCTCGGTACTTCCCAGGGTCCCACCATTCATCGTGCATTCCCGTCCCTTGTTTGTCCTGCCCAAGTGCATCACCTCACACTTATCCGGATTAAATTCCATTTGCCACTGATCAGCCCATCTGACCAGCCCATCTGACCAGCCCATCTATATCCTCCTGTAATCTAAGGCTATCCTCCTCACTGTTTACCACCCCACCAATTTTCATGCCGGGGGAGCATCCCTCTTATCCCTGGCCCACGAAGAGACCTGGGCAAGATACCTACCAGCAGTTCCCTGTCGTTCTCATTTATAATTAAACAGCCCAAGGACTTTCAGTTTAATGTAACACTTCCTGCTTTTTCCTCCTACCAGCCAAACTGAAAAACAGGTTGTTGAAGAAACAAACACTTAATTAAGATAATTTTTCCAGCCTTTGTGGGATTCCATGCAGGCAGTAAATGTTCTAATTATGTAATAAACCTTGTATAAATGATGTGACAGGCCTATAATTTCTTTCTGTACTTGCTATTTAGTTGTGTGCAAGCAAGCAGCTATAGTTCTTCTGTAATTACCATCCACAATGCCATTTCTTTTGCATAGATTAGAGTGCCATATTGATTCTGAAAGAAAGACCAGCCTTTGAGGCACAATCTGCTGTCACACTCTTTGACTATATGAACTGACTGTTGTTGTGTGTGTTTTTTCCTTGCTGATAGAATTGCTGGCATGAAGAAATTAAAAACATTTGGATTTATATAGCACCGTTTCTGAACTCAGGATTTCCCAAAGCACTTTACAGCCAATTAATTACTTTTGAAATGTATCCACTGCTGTAAAGTAGGAAATGCGGCAGCCAGTTTGCACACAGCCAGCTCCCACAAACAGTCATGTGAAAATGACCAGATATCAGTTCTTGTTCTGTTGATTGATGGATTAATGTTGGTCAGAGCACCAGGAATAATTCCTCTCTTCGTAATGTGCCGTAGGATCTTTTACATCCATCTCGGTTTAGCATCACATTTGAGAAACAACACTTCCCTCAGTACTAATACTACAAAGAAAAGATTTATTGTCTGCTGGACAACTGTTGTCTCATCTCCTTTTGTTGCAACCTTTCTTATCTTTCTATTGTATTGAGAACACTTCTTAAAATATTTCCTCTATTGTTTCTTCTAATATCAAAATCTGCTGTTGGCCATGCTTTTTACCTTCCCTGAGTCTTCTATGTGTTCCAGTCAAATCTCTTCAATCCATCTTCTACTCTAACTCATTCTCTCCCAGGATAAGCTATTTCCTTGTAACATGGAGTGAAATAAAATCTACTGGCACTGCAATATAAATCATGAAGTTCATTAGCACTTCAGTTTAAATCACACAATTCAACCACAGAGCCTGTTGTCCATCATAAGATCACAAAGTAAACACAGCTGAGGGAGGCCATTGTGTCCTTCTGAGCTCATCAATTCAACCCCTTAATCACAGCATCTAACCGTATTTTTCAGTGAAGTTAAGGTTTTCATTCCCCTATCCAGATATCCATCAGAGCCTGATCTACATACTTAAAGGGGATCACACCAGCTTGGAGTGGGGGTATTTGCTGCCCAAAATTTAAAATTTTAGTTGCTCTATTAGGGTGGTAAAAGAGTGGGGGTAAGTTCCATGCTCTATTTCAACTGGGTGACCCCCTCCCCAGGTGGTGGTGGGGGAGGTAGTAGGGTGGGACAGGGACAGGAGGGGTGGGACAGTGAGCGGAAGGTTGTTGCAGGGAAGTTAAAATCTGACTAATTTGGCCAAACCTTGCCTCTTCCTTCCTCCAGCCAGCATGGCCCTTCCGCTTTTCTGATTCTGGCCTCATTTGCAACACCTCCCACACTCATCCCCACCACCCCAACTCCACTTCAACGCACACAGACAAACACCTGCTCCGCCTCTGGCAGCAGCACCTTTATTTATATGGACCTCATGAAGTACAAAGTACTGCCGAAACCCCTCCATCTTAAAATCTTTATGGACCATACCTTTCATTAATCTCCTTAAACTCATCTTTCATCATTCTGACATCCAATTTTCATTTTAGTGAAGAATGTTGGAGTATTTTCATTCGAGTAAAGCACCGTATCAGACCATATTGATATAGTTGAAGCTCCTCATTGTAATTACATTTTCCTGTAGTAAGCACAGTCTATGAAACAGTATCACTGTAATAATAAACACTCAGGTGAGAGTATTTTTCCTGTTTTCCCATGACTTGTCCACACAGTCATAGCTGGTTAAAAAGTCTATCAAAAAAGGAATGGGTAAAAATTGGGAAGGTGAGTGAAAATGGAAAGATTTACCACCAAGTGTGAGCATTCGATGTTGGAAATTATAGGTCAATTCCTTCACTATTTGATTGTGCTGATACGAGAGATTAAAACAGATAAAATACACCGGTCAAAATTATGTTTATTAACAAAATGTTAAACTAAAGTAACAAACATGTTAAAAAATGTCCATAAATGTTTCTAAAATTTCCAAAGTAAGCAACATCACAGTTAGAGGTTTGGTGAGGTAAGTGCTCAATATTAAAGGATCTCATAAGGGAATTGTTAACTTTAAGCCACTTGTTCCTGGCACCAATGGTGAAACCAAACAATTTAATGTTCCTCCCTTTGGTCTTGTCTTTAATCAAGGGTTCAAGATGTTTATATTTATCAATGTTTGTTTTGACCCAGCTGGAACCAAGATAATTCTGGTTTCCAAAGCACACTGTCAGATAACCTCAATCCCCGCTCAATGAAAGCAGCTCAGATGTATTTCATGGCCTTGATATTCGATTGGTCGGGAATCTTATTGTGCTTTTTAATCCTGGCATTTTTGATAAATAAAGAGTTCCCTGAAATGTGGGACATGGTGTCATTTGCAAAATCTCTATAGTCTTTAGAATGCCCATTTCTTCCCAAGGACAATGCATACTCATGGGTTAGATATTTGTTTTAATAAAATAAGTCTTTATAAAATGTGATTGCTTCATGTTATTAAAACTATAAAATCATAACTATTGGAAATAAAATCATTGTGAAAATAGAAAAGCCTGACCTCTTCGATATCCTAAGTAGGTCCACATGAGGTTCCTCATGTTGCTGTAACTATTTCCCTTCAGCGTGTGAAAACAAACTTTCATTTTGAATCAAACACCTGCGTAGTCAGAATTATTCTGAACTTGTAATTCATATAAACTTAAGTCACCTTTTGTCACCTGCTTGAATTTGTTCGAACTTGCAAAACTACTCTATTTTTAACCTTGTCAGTTTATTGTTGCACCAATTTTGTATTTATATAAAATTAATTGTGGAATCCAAACTGCTATTGCTGCTTTGCTGGCTTTGATGAACAGATAACATTAAACGTTCCAACTTAGTAAAGCCTGGAACAAAATACTGTGGAGGCGGGAATATGAAAATCTGAAATATAAACAGAAAAAGCTAGAAACACTCAGCAGGTTTGGCTGCTTCTTTAGAGAGAGAAACAGGGTTAACGTTTCAGATCATGACCTTTTATCAGAATTGGTGCTGGGGTTCAGGCTGATACTCGTGTCACTGTAGTCTACCTCAATTGTTATGATCTCAGTAGACAACAGTAACTTTTTTTCAAAGTAGACAAAAATTGAAATTCTGGTTATTTACCAAGAAAATGAAGCCACAATATTCCATGGTTTAAAACAGAAGGATTTTCACTGTGCAAGAGTCAAGAAGGCAAACATTAAATACTTTCTCTCCTATACTCTAACATCCAGAATTAACATGAGTTAAACATGAATTTACAGAGAAATTGTGATTGAAAAGAAACTATAAATAGCAAATTAAATGGCAGATATAACTATGACAGATTTTATGAATTGGTTCAGCAGTCCATTCAGATTTCAGTGATCACAGTGAGTCACAAACTCCTTCAAACTCTGTCTTCTCAGGAGGGATTTCAGATCCTTTCCTCCTAGGAGCTAGTCTGATCCCCAGCTGCCAGCAGCACACAACCAAACCGTGGTCCATGGGCATGGTCTTCACCAAAATTTGTACCCCTCTGCAGAACCTGCTCAACTTAGTCTGGGTGGCATAGACCCACCAATGTTATCTTCCAGTAATAGAAAGGCTGCAGCAACTTATTCTCTTTTCTTATTCTCGGCCTCTGGATTAGCCTCTTCTTCTTCTGTTCTGCTCCAGTGGACTCAACAACCACTACTGCTGCTTGGACTGATCTGTGTCTTTTACACTTTTCAACAAGGTTTCAGTTTCTATTTCCTAACTTCATCTTTCTCCTGATTTCCTTAGAGTCTATGAAGTTCCGTTTTATTTCTGGATTTACCTTTTCTGCTTCCATTTCAGTTTCATTTTCAGTTCAGCTTTCATTTTGAGATAGGGTCTGCCTCAGAAACATACAAATTAAATTTAAAAAATTTGATTCCATACACTTTCACCCCCTTGGTAAAGGAAAGCTTTACTGCAGTGAAGATTTCTTTTTGATAGCTTTGAAATGCAACAAGTCCATGTCATCATTAACATTTTAACAACTATCTTGTGACACATTGTATATGTAACCTTTCTATATTTCACAATTACATATATCGTATTTACAAAGTTATGAGGGTTCAACCAAAGCAAAAGCAAGTAAATGTAATAAGTAGGATTAGCAGGATCTAAACATCATAGAATTGTCAGAGCTCAGAGCTCGCCTACACCCTTTCTTTAAACTCGGGTCAGAGCATCAGTAATGTCATTGCTTTTCCTGGCAGCATGCTCAGGTTTTAGGCTGAAGGGCTGCAGCATCAAACTCCTGCAAAGCAGTCAAAGATTCTTCATGCAGAACTTTTCCAAAAACACCAGTGGATTATGATCAATGTACATTCATATCTCTCCTTGATTATTTGAAATGTATACCTCAAATTATTGCAGAGCCAAGACAAGACTTAATATTTCCTTCTCAATTGAGGAGTATTTTGTTGACATGTATTATGTTTTCTTGAGAAGTAGCTGACTGGACGCTCTATACCAGTATCAGCCCTTGCAGCAACACCACCCCTACACTGGCATCAATCGCTATTTTGAATGGTTCATTGAAATTCGGAATAACCAAAACAGATTGGTTTATTATTCTGGCTTTTAACCTCTCAAAGGCAGTGTGACAAGACTTTGTCCACTTAAATTTTATATTTGTTTTGAACAAGGTCACTTATGGAGCAACATCACTGAAATTTGTGACCACTCATTTCCAAACCTGCCCACCCACTGCCCCCCTGACCCATTGCAGAATCCACACATTCCAAGTGACCATAGTATTTCCAGTTTTGTTTTAGGGACCCGGAAGTCCAAAATTGCTCTAACTTTAGCTTCTCTGGGCAACATTCAACCTTGCCCTATGACTTGTCCCATCTTGCTCTTGGCAAAATCACTTTTTGCCAAATTTATCACCATATCAGCTTTTTGTAGTCTATCAAATAGTGCACTTATATGTTCCACATGTTCTTCCCAAGTGTTATGCAGATGTAGATCAACAGATCTTTGATTTATACAACACAGTTGTAGAATCCAGTAATGACTTTGTCAACCTTTGAAAGGTAGGTGGTGCATTCTTCCTCCCAAATGGCATAACCGTTCATTGGCACCCTCTCTAGGGTTTTGGAAGCAGAGATTTCTTTGGCTTGATCTGTCGTGGAACTTGTCAGTAACCTTTAAACAAATCGATCTTGCTAACAACGTCTGAATTTCCATCTCTATCAATGCAATCCTCAAGTTGGGGAATTGGATAAGAGTCAGTTTTTGTTTCAGCATTAACTTTCCTCTAATCAATGCGGAACCTAAGTGATCCATCAGGTTTTGGTACCAGTATGATTGAGAATTCCAGCTACTTTGATTTAGTTCAATGATATCAATGTCCAGCATAAATTTAATTTCCTCTTTTACTTGAGCCAATTTTCTAAGATTGAGTCGGTAAGGATTTTGCTTAAACAGTATAGCATTTCCCACATCAACGTCATGCATAGCTAAAGATGTTTGCCCTGGTCTATCAATACACAATGACTCATTTTTTAAGTAGCTTGGCTGTGTCACCCTGACACTTAACTGGAAGATGGTGTAATAGCATATTAAATCCAAATTTTTTAACACATCTGCATTGACTAATTTCATTGCTGGGGGTTTGATCTGAGAACTTTCAATCTCTGATTCGTTGCTTGAACCATCAAATGTATTCATATCTCCATTTTCCTTCTTTATTACTAAGAGCATGCTCCCTGGTTGACTAGCTGTCTGTCATAATATTGTTTTAGCATGTTTATATGACACACTCGTTGATTATTCCTCCTGTCTGGGGTACTAATTTCATAGTTTACCTCATTCAGTCTCTTCTTAACATAATAAGGCTTAACCTATCTTTCAGTGGTACACTGGCAAACTAGTACTTTATCCCCAGGTTTAAAGGTTCAAGTTTCAGCTGTCTTATCCACTCGGATTTTCATTATTTGTTGGGGAACCTTAAGATGTTCCCGAATTGCTGTGCATGCTTTTCTCAGACTTTCTCAAAACTTGGACATATAACCTAAGAGAGTAATTTCTTCTTCCTGGGTGATAATTTTCTCTTTAATGAATTTAAATGGTTCCCTTACTTCCTGTCCATAGATGAATGCAAAGGGACTGAAACCATTTGACTCATTAGGTGCATCTCTAATCTCAAAAAATAAAACTGAAATTCCCTTCTCCCTGTCCTGGGGACATTCAAGGCCGAAGCTCTGATCATTGCTTTTAAGGTCTAACGGCATCTTTCTAATGCCCCCTGTTGATGGTATGCAGGGAATTATCTGCTTTACTCTTAATCTACACATTGCCTTCTGGAATACTTGTGACATAAGATTTGATCCCTGATCAGACTGAACTTCTCTGGATAACCCATAGCTGGTGAAAAACTGATAAATCCATTGATTACAACATAAGGGCATTGCCTCTGGGAATTGGGTAGACAAATCCATAATGATTAAAAGATATTGATACCCCCTTTTGGTTTTGAGTAGGGGTCCTACACAATCCATTAGAACCCTACTAAATGGTTCATTGAAAGCAGGTATTGCGATCAATGGAGCTGGTTTAATCAATGGCTGGGGCTTCCTAACCAGTTGGCAGGTGTGACATGTCTTGCAGGATTCAACCACATCCCCATGCAATCCTGATTAAGAGAAGTGTTTCATTGTTTTAGCCTGAGTCTTTCTTTTTCCTAAATGATCTGCCAATGGAATTTCACGGGCAATTCTTAAAATTTTCCTGTGGTAACTAGGAGGGACAATAATTTGATGGAGTACTGTCCACTCCTCATCTGCTGGTCTCTGAGGAGGTCTCCATTTCCTCATCAATATGTAATTTTTGAGATAATAACATACGGGGACCTTTTCTGATTCTTCCTCAGAATATGCTGTCTGAGATAATCCCCACGAACCAGGGTCTGCCTGTTGGGCTTTGATCAATGAAGCTCGGTTAAATAATGCAGCCGTGCTATTTTCAGGATCTTTATCCTCATTCAAATTCCTGAAAAAAGTTCTATCCAGTCGGACACCTGAATTCTCCTCCCTCTCAATTGTTTCTACTTCATCCTGTCTAGCCTTACGATCTTGGGCTCTTGCTAACCATGCAATCTGGGAATAATCCAGGATGTTCCTCCTTCAAAATCTCAGTTTGACTCACCTCAGTCAGCTCTCTTGAAACTTTCAAACCTGCCAAATAAGTATTTAGTATAAAATTAGAAGTGCAAAAGTAGAATTACCTTTCAATAGGTAAACTAGGAACAATTTTCACAGTAACAGCTCCATTTACTAAGCCACTTTGTAAATGAACTTTATTAAAGGTAACAGGTTCATAAATCCCAAGAATATCTCTTAGTAATACTTTCTCTTTCATCAAACCACCTGGAAGACAGACTGTATCATCAGCCATCATCAATGACTGAACTGCCCCAAGATCTCTCAAAATATTAATTTGTTCACTTGTTTTATTGGAAGAATAAGGGAATACTTCTCCCTTAGAGACAAAACCTCTATAACCTCCAGTAACCTGACTCACTTCATCAGTACCTAGGGAAGAAATCCCTTGACTATCCTGAGCCATGTCCACCACTCTAATAGGTTCTGAGGGAGCACTTTGCAATTGTACTGTGACTACCGTTTTATCATCTGTTTCCTTTACTAGTACAGTCTTTTCTGAAGACTCCTTAGGTGTCCTTCTTACTGCCACTGATTTAAATTTCAACTTCCAATAATTTGCTTATACCTGCCCCAACTTATGGCAATGAAAGCATATTGGATTCTTTACATCACTTTTATCACCTTTGCTATTGTTTTTATTGACTAGAACAGCTTTTGCCTTCTCCCTAAAGCCAGAATCTCTTTGATTCCTCCTGTTTCCCTATGGGTTTAGAAATGGAGATCTACTGCCCCCTAGCTGCCTATATGATATATCATACCCATCTACCAGAACTGCCGCTTCCCTTATTTTAGAAAACTTGTGGTCTTCTAGGGGCTTCCTGATGGCTATTGGGATATTGTTTCAAAATTCTTCCATTATTATTACCTTCCTCATATTCTCAAGAGTCACTTCATTGATCAAAACCATCTGTCAGCAACATTTCTTTCTCCCTGGCAAATTCTATAAATGTTCAATTTTGTCTCTTCTTCAAAGTCTGAAATTTTAATTGATCTGCTTCAGGGACAAACTCATAAGCATTAAGTATTGCAGTTTTAACTGTCTCATAATTGGAAAATTGTCTTCCGAAAGACCAGAATAAACGTCCATTGCTTTCCCCACCAAAAGGCCCAGAAAAATAAGAGTCCGTGTGTCCTTTGGCCACCCTAGCTTTATAACCACTTTTTCAAATGAGATTAAATATCTCTCAACTCTGTCCTTACTGAATTTAGGCACCAGGCGAAGATTCTTTGTTAAATCAAACTTTGGAGTGGGACTAAGCTTTTCTTTAGCCAATTCATACTGTCTGATTTATTTCTTTTCTTATCTCCTTCCTCTTTTGCTAACTTCCCCCTCTAGCGTTCAAGCCTTTGCGTTTCTCTTTGTTTCTCTTTATCAAGTTCAAGATTTTCATTTTTTTTCCATTTCAAGCTGCTTTAGCCAACTCAAGCTGTGTTCTACCTGGGTCAGGATTTTCTTCTTCCAATCACAGATGCTGTGCTATTACCGCAATTATGTCTGCTTTTTTAACCTCTGCTTTTAACTCTAACTTCAACTTTTTTCCAAATGCTATTAACCTAACCCTGGTTAATTGTTGGAAAATAGTCAGGGATAAATCTTCCCTCTCCAGGAAAGCCATAGCAATGACGAAGCCATTCTGCTTTTCAATAAGCATACTAAAATTCACTGTGAAGTCTTATTAGCCTTAACCTTGGCATGTCCGAACACCTGTATCTGTCTGGGGATTTGAAATCCCGCACACAGCCCTCAACTTTGTTACAATCTCAGTCGACAACAGTAACTTTTAACAAAAAAAGATAGATGAAACTTGAAACTCTGATTATTTACTAAAAGAATGAAGCCATAATATTCCAGAATTTAAAGCAGAGGAGATTTTACTATACAAGAGTCAACAAGGCAAGCACAAAATACTATCTGTCCTATATGCTAACATCCAGAATTAACATGTGTTAAACATGAATTTAGTGATTACAGTGAGTCACAAGGAACTTCAAACTCTATCTTCCTTGTGAGAAGTTTTAGTTGCTCTCCTTCTAGAAGCTAGTCTGATTCTAGGCATTGGCAGCACACAACCAACCCGAGATCCACAGACAAGGTCTTCATCACAAATGGCACATGTCTGCAGAACCTGCTCAACTCAGTTTGGATGGCGTAGATCTAACAATGTTATTTTCCAGTAATGGCAGCAACTTATTCTCAGCTTCTGGATCCAGCCTCCTCCTCTTGAGTATTCTTCAGCACGTCTGCTCCATTGTACTCAATAGCTGCTATTGCTGCTTGGACTGATTTGTGTCATTTTATATCTTTCAACAGGCTTCCGTTTTGATTTCCCACTTTCAGCTAGTCCCTGATTTCCTGAAAGACTGGGAAGTTCAGTTTCATTTCTAGATTGACCATTTCTGCTTCCCTTTCAGTTTCATTTTCAGCCATGTTTCTGTTTTGAGGTAGGGCCTGCCCCAAAAGCTTACAAATTAAATTTAAAATGTAGGTTTTCTGACTCCGTGTTTGCGAGTTTGACTTGGGGAGCCTGGTGGTCAGTAGCCCATTCCAGCAGAGAAGAGGCAGCCTGTGATTTTGAGGCCGGGACGTCATTTACATTCGGGCAAGAGAGCTGCCGAGTTACCGAACAGGCTTCTCTCTGCAGTTTGTCAGGTTTGCTATGAATTAAAAAGGCTGGAACTGAAGCCAGGCAGGAAAGTAATGGAAATGGGGTTGGGCACTGGGGCGGCCGAAGGGGTGCACTCCAGACTGTGGAGAGTGGAGTCCCAGGGAAACAATGGCCCAGATAATTTTTGAGGGCCGCCTGAGGGGCACTCCAGCTCCTCCAAGGACCAAAAAGGTAATTCAATACTTGGCTTTGCTGGGCCTCTTCTCTTCCATTGCCCATGGAACTGATTGCCACTTAAACTGCACTGGATCTGACCAGTTCATGGAATCATTGAGTTATACAGCAACAGAAGAAGGCCTATCAGCCCATCATGTCTCTACCAGCTCTCTGAAAGAACTATCCAATTAGTTACATCCATTCCCATGTTTTTATGTTTTAAGTAGAGATCCAAATAACTTTTGGAAGCTATTATTGAATCTACTTCTATCAGCCACACAGTTAGCGTATTCTTGACTCATTTCTCCTCATCTTCCCCTCAGTTATTTTGAATCTGTATCCTCTGGATACCAACCCTCCTGCCCGTGGAAACAGTTTCTTTCTAACTATTCTATCAAAAAAGTTACCTCTAATAAATCTCCCTTAACCTTCCTTGCTCTAAGGAGAGCAATCCAGCTTCTCCATTCTCTCCAGTTAACAGAAGCCCCTCATCCCTGAAACCATTCTGGCAAATCTCCTCTTTGCCTTCTTGACATCTTTCCTAGAGTGTGGTGTCCAAATTGAAGAAAGGTCTGACCTGTAATTTATTAAGATTTAGGGCAGGATTTTCCCCATGTCGGGGGCAAAGTTGAATGGCGGGCGCGCACAGGTGTGTCTCTGATCAGCGCTCCTGATTGGGGGCATAGCGTCATTTTACGTGGGTGGGCCAATTAAGGCCCGCCCAATGCGACATCTGCATGGAAGCGCTATGCACTCCCTGTGCGGGTGGGGGGAGTCCCTAAATCGAGAGTGCACTCTTTCGCGCAAGCGCTCAAAAGAGTGCACTCATCTCCCTGAGGCTAAGTGCAGCCTCAGAGAGATTGGCTGTTCTGTGACAAATATTAAAAATAGAAAAAAATAAATTCCTGACATGTCCCCTCATTTGACACTGTCACTGTCACATAAGTTGGGACATGTCCATAATTTTTACAAAAACTTTAATAACATTTTTTAAACCCTACATGAAACCTCATCCCGCCAGTGGATGATGTTTGTTGTTTTTTCTAGTTCCCGCCAGGGTTCCCGGCCGACCTGCCAACATTAAGGTTGGACGGGCAGGTCCTATAATTAGCTAAATGACTGTCAATGGGCGGAACACCACGCGTCAGCGAGCAGGCCCCCCCCCCCCCCCACCCCGCTCGCCAATGGGAAAATCCTGCCCTTAGTTTAACTTCCTCAGCTCCTACTGAAAATGGCAATCAGGGTTTTATTTACCGTCCCAGGTGGCGGTTTTGGATGCCCATTGGTTGGTCCTTTTTTAAAATGGTGCCAACTGCATCACCATTCTTAACAGGACAGAAAATCTACCGACCCCAATTGGGCTGGAATTGCCCTGTTCATGTCAGGCAAAGGAAGTAATAATAATATCATTGGCAGCATGAGAGCAGCATTTGATATGAACAAAAGCTGCACAGTGTGAAAAGGAGAGAGGCCTATTAGTGCTGACCTGGTGTCAATACTTATAATATTTCTTGTGTAGATATCTCACTGAAGGCGGTGAGTTGCATCTGTGCTTATATGAGACTGTGAGATCCAAGTGACAAGTCAGTTATGACACTTCTTCACATGTGTGAAAGAATACCTGGAAAAAAACAGAGGCTGCGAAACATGGTGTTGGATAGGTTTTTACAGTGTCTTAAACATCTTATCAAATTACTTCTGAAGTGAGCACTGAGTGCGATTACAGATTGTTAAGTGTCACCTCCTGTGTGAAAATACAGTCACTGGGTAGTAAAACAACCAATCCTTCCCCATTGAATAAAATATCTAACAAAACTGACTGGCATGCAAGGCTTTTAAGGGCATCAACCTGACTCACAGATGCCCCCTGACCCCCAAGGCATTTTCCAGGTGGCTGTATGAATTTCAGATGGGCAGCCTGTACCATTTAGGGTGTAACTAGGGCACCCATCTCACTAGGGGAAGATGCGCTGCTTTGCTGCAGCATAAGGTTGTGCTTTTTAAAAAAAAGCACCTGTTTTCAAATAGGCTGAATTCCAAATGGGAATGAATCACTCTGCCATTGGTGGCTAGAAAGAAACCTGCTGTCGAAATTTAAACAGCCCTTTTTGAAATCCTTTGCACTGCTCAGCATGCTGCAGAGGTGTAAATGGTGAGAGTGACATCGTGTGACAAATTTCAGCTATGTGGCATCATAATTTGCACATGCAAGTGTTCAGACTTAACGTGCATGCACTTCATTGCTGAGGTTCCTGGTGCAGTACGTGGTAAGCAGAATAATCTAGATAGACGTGATAACCCAAGGTTTCTTAGGACCTTGCAGTCTCGAAATCCCCAGCTAATTTGGTTGCAAGTTTTTCTTTAACACTTCAGTTTTCCTTAGGTTGGAAGATCTATTCAGAGTCCAACGTTGTACTGTGGCCTGGAGTTTCACCATAGTGGAAACCTGATATGTGTTTGGTGCAGTGTATCTTCCACCCACTGCAGCTTTTCTGAGTTTTGAATTTTTGAGTTGGTCTCTGCATCCACCAAGGGGGAGGTGTCTTTTCATTCTTTCACAGGATGTGGGCGTGCTGGCTAGACCAACATTTGAGAAGGTGGTGGTGAGCTGCCTTCTTGAACCGCTGCAGTCCATGTGATATAGGAACACCCACAGTGCTGTTAGAAAGGAAGTTCCAGGATTTTGACCCAGCGACAGTGAAGGAACGGTGATATAGTTCTAAGTCAGGGTGGTATGTGGCTTGGAGGGCAAGATGCAGGTTGTGGTGTTATCATGCTTGCGGACAGACCGAAGGTGTTCCGCAAAGCGGTCACCCAGTCTGCGTTTGGTCTCTCCAATGTAGAGGAAACCGCATTGGGAGCAGCGAATGCAGCAGACTGGGTGACCGCTTTGCGGAACACCTTCAGCCTGTCCACAAGCATGACCCAGACCTCCCTGTCGCTTGCCATTTCAGCACACCATCCTGCTCTCATGCCCACGTGTCCGTCCTTGGCCTGCTGCATTGTTCCAGTGAAGCTCAACGCAAACTGGAGGAACAGCACCTCATCTTCTGATTAGCCTTCTGGACTTAACATGCATATAGGAAATCTTTATGATAATAGAATTATGGGTTTTTTCTGTTTCTAGACTGGGTCTGAAATTTTTAACAAAATTGGTTCTGCAAACAGAAATCTTGATGACTGATTTTTAAACCCTTTCCTGCGTATTTAATAGCAAAGTCAGCTAACATCCAATTGTGTGACAATAAACAGGGTAGTTCCTTCAATCTATCCATGCAGATTCCATTACTGAGTCCAGGATTGGATTTCAGTATAAGCATCATATGAATTAAATGAAAATCCTCATTAAAACATGGCTTATATTACTGTCATATTAATGTCTACTTTACAAAGCGCAGGTTAGTACTATGGGCTGTCTGACACTTCAGTCTGTTAGATATCATTTCAATGGCAGGGAAAAAGTGATATTAGCTCCATTAATACTTTACTTCAATTGCTGACGTTATAGGAATTTCAATACAGAAGGAGGCAATTAAACCCATTGTGCCTGTGATAGCTCCAATGTGTTTGATTCAGCTTCGATAGTCATTTGTGTTCCATATTCCAATAACTCTGCACGAAAAAAAATCATCTTGTCTCTTCTTTTGTTGTTTTAATATTGATCCAAAATGTATGCTATATTATTTCAATACACAGTCCGATGGAAATAATCTTTCATTAGTTACATTCTCACACCTTTTCAAATCTTGAAACACTTCTAATAAATTCCTTATTAACCTTCTCTGATCTCATGAATAGACTTAGTTTTTGTTTATGATAAGTCTTTTATCATAATTATTATTTCTTGCTGTTATCACCCTAGTAAATCTGTGTAACTTAATTTCCATGGCTTTCATGTGCATTCTGTAACAAGGTGCCCCAAACTATTCCTTGTAACTTGTTCTAACCAATGTTTGTCCAACTTGTCATTAACTCGCCCTTTCTGTATTCAACGCCCCATATATAAAATATGTTGGCCCTTGTTACTGCTTTTTCTATGTGCAATTCTGCTTCTAAAGACCTGTGCTACTTCCTATAAAGCCATGGGATCTTCTCTGTCCTGCTGAACAGCCAGGCTCCCTCCAAGATTTCCCTTTAGTCCTCAGTGGGAGGATCAGCTGACTGACCTTCCTTACCTGTACTTTTCATTATGACTCCAGATGGAAAATATTTGTGCGGAGGCCAAGTAGGGCGAGGCTCAGCTGTGATGGTGTCCTTGATGAAGTTCCCTTCATCTGGAATCAAACTTGAATAATGCCCAGTGTCCTTGGCCTGCTGCATTGTTCCAGTGAAGCTCAACGCACACCGGAGGAACAGCACCTCATCTTCTGATTGGGCACTTTACAGCCTTCTGGACTTAACATTGAGTTCAACAACTTCAGATCATGAACTCTCTCCTCTATCCCCACCCCCTTTTCGATCCCCCTTTTTCCAATCACTTATAATTTTTAAAAATACGTTTTTCTTTTCCCAGCTAGTTTTAAATTTATTTCGATCTATCATTTTACCTCCACCTTTTAGCCCATTTCAATCCCTTCCCCCCTCCCCCACTAGGGCCATCTGCCACTTGCTTGTCCTGCTTTCCACCCTTAATGTTACCATTAGCACATTCCTTAGATAATATCACCACCGTCAACACCCCTTTGTCCTTTTATCTACGACATCTTTGGCAATATCTTCTTTGCCTCCACCTATCACTGGCCCTCTATCCAGCTCTACCTGCCCCACCTCCCTCAACCAGCTTATATTTCACCTCATTTCTATTTTTCCTTAGTTCTGGTGAAGAGTCATACGGACTTGAAACGTTAACTGTGTTCCTCTCCGCAGATGCTGTCAAACCTGCTGAGTTTTAGCAGCTATTTCTGTTTTTGACTTTAATCAGAATGCCTGTTATGTGTAATAAATGTTCTGTCTGGGAAGGTGTGCATGTCTCAGGAGCTGCCCACCCTGAGCTGCTCAATAACTGTGAGTCCTTCGGGGAAGTCTGCAGCTCCCAGTTAATCATTTCTATACACAGAAGTACAAGTAATGAGACTGAAGAGCTTTGGTGGGAAGCTAATTTCCCCCAAAACCTTGTAGAGTTTTGCCCTGTTGACAGTATTGAACGCTTTAGTGAGAGCTATGAAAGGAAGGTAAAGAGTTATATGCTGTTCCCTATACTTTCCTTGTAACTGCAGTATGGAGAAGATTATGCCCACTTTGGATCTGCAGGGCACTACTAGGGCTAAAGATTGTAAAAAATTTGTAATATGACAAGAAACTCTGATTGTTTACCCTTTCTCAAGCTTTTCTGGGGTTTTTTGATGACCTAGAACAGAACTAACCCAGTTCCACGTGGCTTCACTAAGTCCCAGAATCACCCGAGATCAGCCCTAGTCCAGCCCCCACAGCTAGCAGGAGAATGGCGGTGGAGGTTGGATGACTCATCTACAATTCACAAACCCACCATCACCTCCCCACCCCTAAACCCCCAACATTGTAATTTGAGTCAATCTTACCACCTGGAAAATCCGCATTTCACCAAAAGTCCCACTCCACCATGGGAAACACATTCAAAAGGTGCCCCCTCTTTTGTCACCTTTCTTTTGTAAAATGTGATGGATTTTTGCATTACGCATGGGCCTGTGGAATGGATCCTGTTGTAACATCTCACCTCTGAGGCCATGTTGGCTGTGACTGGCTAAGGAACAATTGTAGAGACATAGATATGTCTTAACCATAACTGGATTATTGGGTGAACATAACTAACCATATACAGATATACAAGACTAGTGTTACTCTGTCCAAGATATGAGCTTTCTGTTCTCTTGACTCTTGACCATGTGTCTCTTTCTTATACCATCATATGAGCAGTACTGTTTCTCCAGTCTCACACATCAACCCTTTCAATCCTGAACACACTAATGCTACATCCCCACCAAGTCTTTGTCCAAATATATTTTACATTTATGTTTACATACTAACCCATCTCCCCCCAAGTCTCTGACTTCATAGATTCAAGTGGTCTGGAGGTTTCATGACTCTCCCTGATCAAGTTCTTGTCAGACTTGGAAGATCGGTAGTCTCCCTTGGATTTCTTCATGTTGACTTAGTTGGTCTTCGGTAAGATTTGCAGTGTCTGGTGCATTGTCAGTTTGACACTCCACACCTGGTTCATCCAAACGTATAAAAGATCGTTCTCCCGTCTGTATCTAGACTTGATCCTCCTTTCCCTCTCCTTGCTGTCATACCTCTCCCAGTCTGTTGTTTCTCTCTCATGATTGTATTTTGTAGGTTTATCCCATTATTTACATTTGATATGTGCCCTATCCTTGTCTGTTGAGTCAACACTGGTTCTTTTTGACGGTTTTGTCTGGTTTTCTTTACTTCTAGAGTGATGACTCCTTGTAGCCTCTTGTTCGTGAACTCTTGGGTAATCCTGGACTGCTGCCTATGGGAATAATTGATTAGACAGAACAGAAAGGGGGTGAGGAAGGCACTTGATCAACATCTTGCTTTCCCTCAAATTCCAGTACCCCTGATGTAGCAGTAAGGTTAGTGTCTATCAATGTGGAATCAATGTGGAAGAAGTGGACATTGCCTGGTTTGGCTTTGTCTCTACGTCTGGGCTTGTTTGACTGCTTGTAGCCTTGACAACCGCTTTTGGTGGATGGATAGGTGTGGACCCCTTACAAAGGGGTCATCACTGTTGGATGAATGTGGTTTTGCACCAGTGTATTATATTGATTGAGTTTCGTCTTCCACCTTCTTGGCAAACTTACAAAGTGGTGAAGGATCATGGTTGCATTCAAGTACTCATTGGTCCAATTGGTTCTTTACCACTTCGGTGAGAAAAAGTTTATCGTCTGTCCCCTGGACATCTTCATGGAAAAGGGATGAACTATTGGCCTCTGCGAAGAATCTGTGAAAAATCAGTGCTGATGTCCCAATCCAGATCTTCAGTGTATTTGGAAAGTTTGAGGGCCTCAGATTTGGTATCTTCAATGACTGTCTGTTGATTGATGTCCTCCATTGGCTTGATGAAGTTGAGGTCTACATAGGCGTTTTGGCTCAGAAGAGAAACTTTCTGATTGTGAACAACATATTGTACTTCCAGTATCTGTTTGTTCTTGTTAAGGAGTGTTGCTTGCAACATTCCTGTGACTGGTAGTTTGAGCCCTCCTGGACCTTATAACTGGGTTTCAGTTGTCCTCGACCATTGGTTTATTAGCCACAGTTGTTTGTCAGACAAGACTGTTACACTTGCTCCTGTATCCAATTTGAAATTAGTGATATGTCATGCAGTCTTGGTTAACCACTACCATGAGACAGACAGCTCCTAGTCTGCATTTGACGCTCTCCTGCAACATGCTGTCATGATTGAGTTAAATGAAAAACCCTCATCACTTGAACTTGATAAATTATTTAGCAAG
This sequence comes from Carcharodon carcharias, assembly GCF_017639515.1. Classification (NCBI taxonomy): domain Eukaryota; kingdom Metazoa; phylum Chordata; class Chondrichthyes; order Lamniformes; family Lamnidae; genus Carcharodon; species Carcharodon carcharias. The sequence goes on from NC_054471.1 coordinate 200,753,676, forward strand.
CAGAAAGAGACCCAGCAAGGATGGAATTCTAGCCAAACTACTCAAGCACAGCAAGCCCCATCTACCGCCAGACCTTCATGACCTCCTTCGAAGGTAGAATCTGTAGTATCAGGGTCTTCTGAGTTGAAAGGGTTAATGTGTGGGACTAGAGAAACAGTACTGCCACATGATGATGCAAGAAAGATGTACATGACCAAGAGTCGAGAGAAGAGAATGCTCATGGCTTAGACTGAGTAACACCTAATCTTGTATATCTGTATGTGGTTATGTTTATCCAATAAACCAGTTATTGTTCAGACATATCTATGTCTCCTACATCGATTGTTCCTTAACCTGTCACAATCAACATGGTCTCAGAGCTGGGATCTTATAACATGGTGGGAGCCTTGCAAGGCCCTGAAATCTCTGAAAACCTAATTTAAAAAAAGTTTGCAAGTTTGACCTGAAAAATGGTGCCAAAACTGACGACAGATGAAAATCTCCAAAAGAGCTCCATTGAAGACATGGAGACAGAGGCAGAGAGAAAAAACAACAGTTCAGTTTACTAATGGCTGCACCATAGCACATGGTGATCCATGAAAAATCCTGATCCAGCAGCAGAGTCAAGAACCTGGCAACAATTGAGCAAGGATGGACAAACCTTGAAAAAGGCTCAAAATCTTCAAATTAACAGTGCAGGAAGCAGGCAGTTCTGGGCAAATTCCATTCCTAGCGAGCGTGTGTCTCCAAACACCCCACAGTCTGGGTCCGAAGTCAGCGCTATTACACATGGTGACCGCGAGGCAGAGATTGAAAAAAAAATTGTCTGCTTAAACATTATTACCCAGGGGAAGAAAGCAGTGAACAGAGCTTAACATCAACTTCCAGCAATTAGTTACAAAATTCTGCAAAGAACTATTACCAAAAAGAGTCAGTGACAGCAGCAGCTATCGAAGAAAAGCTGATCAACACAGGAAAACTCTATTACTGCAACAGAAGTTTAAAAAACCAAGGCAAACCTCCTGAAAACTTAAAGCAGCTAATTCCCAATTTCACCTTGCCAGACTGACTTGGACATGTCGAAGGGCCAATCCAATATGGAATGGGGCACTATGGAGGAAGAGCTTTTTGAGATTCAGAATTGCTTTTGGTTTCGCTATCTCGCGAAACATGCATGAAACAACATCAAGCTGACTTTTAGGACCACGTTCTGGGCATCTCATGGAAGGCAGCAGTCTTCTCAAAGGCAAAGCCTAATGCTCATCAAACAGAGGCAACTTTGCTGGCTCAGGCATGTCAGCAGGATGGAAGATGGTCACATTTTCTCCACGGTGAGTTAGCTGAAGCCTTACGACCAGTAGGATGCTCAAAGCTCCTCTTCAAACCTGCTTTCAAGTGTGACATGAAGGCCCTTAACATCTGTTCTCACACGTGGGAATCACCAGCTATGACAGGAAAATGGTAATAACACCTGTGGGCCGATGTGTGCCACCATGATGCTCAATGGTTACAGCGGGTTGGCAGCTAACACGAACACTGGAAACAACCACTCACCATGACACCTGATAAACACTTCATGTGCAGGGCTTGTGGTAGAACCTGCCTCTCACTGATTGGTATCTTCAGCAAAGTGCATCATATGAAGTTACCCCATCCCCAATGGATTTGATTTGCAGCATCTCCATCACCTTAAACAGATGGAAGGATGTGGAAAGAGTACAAGTAAGATAGTTATAGGAAGCTTCATATGTAAACAGAGTTTAAGTACGCAATATAGGATCCAAGGAACCTAATACAGCACATGTTAATCCAGAGTATAACACATTTCTTGCTAAGATCCTTTATATGCTATTTTATCCCTCATAGTTCTGTTTTTGTCACCTTCCCATGGTTGCTGTTTGTTTATTAGCATGTTTTATTCTGGATACATGGAAGTGCTGTCATTAGCAATGTCGTAGCAACAATGGGGAGAGAGCAGCTGGTGCATGCTGCTGTCAGTGAGCTCAGAGAAGGATCCCACAGTGCCCCATACCGTTTACTTTCATTTGAAGGCAAAGTGCTTTCATGAGAAGGCATAAAATCCTTTGTAGACTTTAAAAGCTGTGAAACAGGCTTAAAAGTGCAGTGTTTAACTGTTAACTCTCACTCCCCTGACCACCTCAAATGGTTCTGTGATAACCTGAAGCTGTGCAATCGCCTTCATTTATACAGGATAGGATGTCTGCTACTGCTAGACAGACAATACTGTAAGTGTCATCTTGCAGGTGCACAGTTATTTGGCAGGCCCAATGTGCTATTTTATTTCTGGCTGTTAAACTTCTTCCAGTGACTGCAGAAGGTCAAGATAGATTAGGAAGCATATTGCCTGCCTGAGCAGTGGTCTATCCTATGGTAAGAAGCATGGTATTTTTGCCAGCAGCAGTATTTTTATTTGTCTCTAGTGACTGATACCTCAGGAGGTACTTAGGGGAAAATCACTTCTTGAAGTGATTATTGGTATCTTGAGGCACCTGACAATAGCACTGCCAAAGTGAGAGCTGACATCAACAGCAGTGCTGGAACACAGAGGGAGCCTTGGACTGCTTCTGTATAATAGTGTATTACAACAGAAAGCACAGTAAAAAGGGTTATTTTAACTGATATGTTGGAAAGTATAATACTGAAAACTGCACATACAGAGACTAGATATTAGAGAGTGTCTATAGAATGGGAGGGTAGCTATAACTGGAGGTGGGATGCGGAGGAGATGTAGTAATCAGAGGCAAAGAATGTGGAGGCACAAAATGGAGCCAATAACATCTCATATGCTCATATGTCATGGCTGGCAAAGTAAACTTTTTGGTAACTGAGGTGGAAGTACCTCAGCTTTGGTGAGTGAGGCTTGTTGTGACTGCCACTCCCGTACATCTTCCCTAAAGGGCAGCAGCATGGTCTCCCTGGCAGCAGGTAGTCCGAACACTGTATACAGTAGCTGGAAACAAATGTGGGAGAAACCAAAACACCCACTGTAAAGATATTAACTTGCAGTATCGTTTACCAGGTACATTTCATAGGTCACAGCATCTATAGCTCACCCATTCCAATCCATAATAAACCTGACATGGCACGGAATTTTCTGGCCCCATTGGCATTGGGCATCCCTGGTGAGCTGCACTTCGCTTGGGACTTTGAGGTTTGTTTGCTATCTTGCTTGGGCAGAACTCGCAGTCATCAGCGCCAGGCTTCACAGACAGCACCACATCACTGTTAGGGAGCTCACGGGCAGGTCGCTACCTACCAGACCAGCCATAGGGCGGAGGTGGCTTTTCAATGGCTGCAGCTCTAGGGCTTGCTTGGGGAAGGGGGAGGAGTGGCCTCAGGCAAGAGAAGATGCAGGGCGAGGGCTGTACTGGGGAAGGGGGATATCCCAGAGTTGGTGTGGGGGCACATGTTGACCTGTGCACATGGCCTCAAGATGGTGAGGGCTGAGGAGGCAGTCTCCAGAGGGGATGTGAGGGTGTGTGTGAGGGAGTGTCCCTTGAGCTGGCAGTGAGTGAGATGCCAGTGACTGTGTGATGGGCTTGTGAGGGTGTGAGTTTAGAGTGATGAGATGGCTGTCTTAACCTGGCGGCACGGATGAGATCATTCATCTGTTTTCCGCACTGGATGGCCGATGTCTTGTGTGCAGCACTGACCATCTCTGCCACCGCCTCCCAAGCCGGACTGGTGAGACTGATGGGCCTCCTGCGGCCAGAATGAGGGTCGAGGACATTGTGATGGCCTCCAAGGTGTCCAGAAGGCACTCCAGGGATGCGTCACTGAATCTGGGGGCTGCACTCTTCTTGGCTTTTGAGGCCATGTCTCCACTGGAGCAGCCCTGGGCTGCAGACATTGAGGAGTGTGCACACAGCTGCAGTTTAAATATGGTGCTCAGGTGAGGAAGCGGTGATGTCACAGCATCACAGGCAAATCGGAGGCCACTCACCAACGAGAGGGTGTGTTTCCTATGGTTGCATAATTAATGAGGCAGGAATGGGACAGTACGGGGTGTGAAAACCCGCCATTGCGGCCGGCGGATAAAACTGCCTTTTCCTGCCAGCTACCGTTCTTTGTGGAAATCTGGGATGATTCCGCCCATGGTTTCCATTGGCTGTCATGCACACCCATGCCTCAATATGCAATGTATAATAAAAGGCATTTCTATATTCACATCTTCCAAAAGTCTTCAAGTTGGACTCCTGCAGGAAATCCTTGACTAACTGCAGCTTGTGAAATGCACCATTCTGGCATCATGGGCCCAGTGTTTAGTGGGAAAGGAAATACACGCACTGGCCTTGCCAAATAGCCCACCAGCCGCCTTCTTGATGCATATGTAGCCAGCACAGTACTTGGCATCACCGTGTTGGCCATGTCTGGGCTATATTCATAACATTTGAGGGCAGTGGCAATCTTGCCAACCACTGCCAGCGCCATCCTGGCCATTACTGGAATGTTCTTGACAGTTGACAGAGAGAAATTTGTCTCTCCGAGAACACTGCACCAAAAAGCGCTGTAAACATCACACAATAAAGCCTTCCAAAAGCACCTTTGTATGTGGCGCTTTACTCACACTCATTAAAAAAGTGCACATAAAAAAAGGCACAAAAATCTCAGGGAGTTGTCAGTGATTGTTCACTTCAATATTTTTGCATCAATTCTGGGTCTTAATTAGACACGTTCATGAAATAGAAGCAAGCAGTTTGCACACTAATAATAGAAAAGTGCAGAATTGCAGCCTTGAAGGAAGTTGGCGCTGGTACTCCACTCCCAACTCCCCACTCTCACCATTCCTGTCGAGCTGCTGCTCTCCAAAGGCAATGGGCTGGGGAATTGGTTTTGTAAAGTGACCTGCTGAAACGGGCGAAGCATATATTAGCCTTTCCAGATTTTCCTGATGGTAGCTTGGCACAAATTCTTCAAATCTCTCAGGACTTCTAGCAGCTGCTGCAATTAATTTCTGGCACCTAATATCCTTGTTATATTTGCTCTTAGCTGCAAAATCTATTCCTTCCCTTTTCCTAATTTTAAAAAAATCATGCTATATTGGCTAGGAGGGTTTAATAATTCAGTCTTTTTCTTGCCCATGTTTGCTTCTTTTTCTGAATTTAGAACATTTTAGACATTTTATATTTATTTAGGTATTATTTACAAAGTAGCCAGGTGATACACAAACAGTGGAGATAATTAACTGCTACTAAACATACAGATGATTTTGAAAGTTAGCATTTCAATAGAATTTTCATCTTATGTGATGAATTCTAAGATGAGCCTTTGCTGAAGTATCTCATGAATTAGGATATATTCAGACATCCCAATGTTTGCAGTGTCCAAGTTTGTGAATCACATACAAGCATACCACAGAGCTTTGGGGCCCACATATAAAGTTTAAATGGAAGCTCCCATTAATTTGCAAAGATCTCAAGTTATTGATACTAACATCTTAATGTTCTTCTTAGGATTCATCTAACAATGAAGCAACAGTGCCAAAAAAGCTTTTCCAAATCTGCATGTTTGCAAAATTCGAACAGAACAAACCCAGCAAGTAAAAATATATAAACAAAATAGAATTGAGTTGTCTGGTCTTTGAGGACTGGATCATAAGATCTCAGGGACTGTGTCTGGCATCTCTGATCTCGAATATAAATTCGAGTACAGAAGAACCAAAGCACTTGAATTGGCACTTCTCCCAAATAGAAATGGAGGAAGAGGCAAGGGGATAGCTGGTGATAATTCAATGTTACGGATATTGACAAAGGATTGCACCTTTCTAAATGCATGGCTTGTGAAGGAAGATGTGAATGATTACCAACCTGCAATAGTGCGTTCCCAGAGCTTCTTCAAGACCTTTAAGTGTCAAAAGCTGCAGGTAAGAGTGAACTGGGATGATTTTCTGCATGAGTGAGAAAGCAGCTGGAATTCATTGTCAACTCAGCGATATTTAACACTGCTGGACATTCCTTGAATTTTAGCATAACTTTACATTCATGCAGAATGCTGTAAGTGATGGTTGATCATTAACTGTTGATTTATATGTTTGTGTATACTCCATTTTTCTTACTTTTCACTCCATGGAGCAGGTAAACTTATTAAATATCTTTGAGCAAATGACAAATACTGTAAAACAATCAAGAGACTCAGATAATCTCCCAAAACACCAAGGCATATTTATTTATAAACATTAAGGAGAATGGATTGATAGAAACATGGAAAGCAACATAAGAAAAGGAACATTCAACCACTTTAGCTTGTTCCACTTTTCAATTAGATATTGGCTGATCTGTATCTCAACTCCATTTACTCATCTTTGACCCATAACCCTTGATATCATTATCTAATTAAAATTTATCAGTCTCAATCTTGAAAATCTCAATTGAGCCAATATCCACAGTCTTTTGGGGGAGAGAATTACAGATTTCCACAACCCTTTGTGTGAAAAAGTGCTTGATTTCACTCCTAAATGAACTAGCTCTAATTTTAAAGTTATATCTACTCTGTCTGGATTCCCCCAGCCGAGGATGAGTAGTCATCTCTGAATCTAATCTATCGAATCCTTTTATCATTTTAAACATCTCAATTAAATCACCGCTCAACTTCCTGAACTCAAAGGAATGCAAGTCAAGTTACTGCAACCCTCTAAGCCCTGGTATTATTCCAGTGAATCTACTGTTCTCTCTCCAAGGCTATTATATTGTTCCTGAAATGTGGTGTCATAAACTGAATGCATTCTTTAAATTCCAAAAAAACTGCAGCAAGCACAAGAGGAGAGAAACAAAATGCTTTTACTTTACTGTGCGCTGAACTAAAATTTTGAAACTTACCCCAGTGTCCATGCAGTTTATAAATATATCATATAGGTAATTCCGTGAGCTATAGTTCTATCAGGAAGTAGCGCTCACAAGAATTTCAGTTTGTGAACTTGTAAACACAACCCATGATTTATTATTTATTATCTGCAAGCGTCACTCTTCATTGGAAGGTTGTCTCGTGAAATCATATTCCATGTCAGGAAATGTGAATTTAATGTAATGTACTTTGGTCATTTTCATCTTGTTGTTCAATGCCATTTGATCACTTTTTCTATATCGGCTGGGAGTTTCAGCGTGTCTTATTTCCAGTGAACCAGAAACAGAAAACATTGGAAAACAGTCTGCAGGTCAGGCAGCATCCAAGGTCTGAAGAGAGAAACAGAGTTATTATTTCAGGCCAATGAACGTTTTAAGTCGATGACTTTTCATCAAAAATGAAAGTTGGTGAAGATGAACAATTTTTAATCAAATGCAGAACCAGGGAAAAGGGATCAGGAAAAGAACAAAAGGGAAGGTCTGGGATTAGGTGGAAGGCAGGAGTGATTAAATTGGTGATGGTACAAGGCAAAACGGGCAGGCGATGGGACAAGTAAAGAAAGAATAGATGGGTCCAGAGAAGCTGTAAATGACAACAGTAGAATAGGAGAGGTGGGGAGGAGGGAAAATCTGGCAAAGAAGAGAAGATTCCTGTGGCTCAGAGATGTGCTGGAGAAAGGGAGGTAGACCCTACAGGTGCAGACCATCCCACCAGCCTTATACTCACACCTCTGATACTCTCAGTGGTGCTGATGCAACTATTCTAATTTTGATGAAGAATCATCAACCTGAAATGTTGAAATTTATCAGCTTAGTCCCTGTCAAAATTCCGGGACCATGAGCAGATCAGGAGCCCATTGGACTCTGGCAGCTTTTACCAAGGTTCTTTAACTGAGTCATGGCACTCGCACCCTGTTTCTGGGTTCCCTAACCAATCAAGGAGAGCAGGTAGGATTACCCGCTGGATCTGTCAAACGAAGGCTTTCTAGCTAAAGGGATCACAGAATGGGTTACAATGAAACCACAAGAATGGAGAGGAGACTTGGGAAAGCTGCTCTCCAGATCTCTCACTCTTACCTGGATGTCCTGCTATGGGATCTGAGGGGCAGCAGTGAGGTGAGCTCTTCCAAGGATGGGAGAAAAAGGATAACCTCTCCAACCAAGCAGGTGTGAATGGATGTGGTGGAGGAAGTCAGCAGCAGGAGTGTGGTCCCTCCAACCTGGAGTCAGTGCACCAAGAAGATCCAGGACCTCAAGGAAAGGTGAATTGCATAGTATTTTCAGGTGGCAAGTTCCACACTCTGACCTTCCGAGCATTCTCCTGCATAACACTTCCCAGAACAGACCTTGGAACTGCATGCATTGCTCAGACTCACTCTCTCTCTCTCTCTCTCTCTCTCTCTCTCTCTCTCCAGGCACCTCACATCCCCATCTAACAGCCAACATTCACACTGACCCCCAGTCTATTGCCCTCTTTCACCCATGCCTCACAGTCACTCACCCACCGCAAATGTTATCCTTCTCTCCTTTCCATACAAGCCACTTCAAACACTTACACTTCTCTGCTTTCCCTCTTTACAGGAGGAGAGAGCACACAATTTGATTAGAGGCAGAGATCGGTTGGGGGGGGGGGTGGGTTGGGGGGGGTGCGGTGGGCAGTGTGGGGGGCAGGGGGTGTGGGTGGTGTTGATTTTCTTCAGCTAGAGGCACCTTGGCAACCATAGGCAATGCATTCTCACCTGCTCCATTGGGAGGGAGGCCTTGTTCCAGTTGTTGGCAGTGGTCTGCTGTGAAAACCTGAGCGCCCAGAGGCACTAACGCTCAGATATGTCGAGAAAGCTGATCCTCTGCCTGTAGACCCTGTGTTGGGGATCTTGCCTCCTTGGAGCTGGATCTTTGTGTTCATTCCCTCTGCCCTATGGAGTGGTATGTGGCTGAGGAGAAGGCAGATTGTGCTGATGTTGCTCCTGCTCTTGCTGGTGTTGTTGGTGTTGCTGTTCCTCTTGAGGTGTTAGGTAGAGCTGCATAAACTGCTCCTGTACCATGATGAAGGCTGACAGCAAGGAAGTGCAGCTGTAGGTGAATGAAGTGCAAGACAGATGAAGTGACTTCCAAGAAGTTGGCAATCACCTGTGGAGCACTGAAAAGGAGTGCTGTGGGCATCAACCTCTCATTTAGCCAGGGCTTATCCTCTTCACCTTCACTGATCAAAGCCTTCCCAACCTGCCAGTTTCACTGAAGAAGCACTAGTTACCCTGGTGAGTTCCACAAAGCTGCCTATTAAATTCTGAATCCTGAGTTAAAACAAAACTTAACTGTCACTTTGAATATTCAAATACCTTTCCGGACAGCTGTCTGATGTTCCCTATTTACCTTTAAACCTGCCCCGATGAAACCTGGAAGAGGGCAGGATGATATCAGGTTATCTGACTCAATGTCACTTTCAGGGGGTTTAATTCCCATTTTCCCGCATGCACCCAAACCCACCTCCCCTTGTATGGAAAAATTTCCCATTAACTTTGTTTCTCTCTCTCTCTCCAGATGCTGCCTGAATGGCTGAGTATTTCCTGTGTTTTCCATTTCTGTTTCAGAACTCCAGCATCTGCAATGTTTTGCATTTGCTTTATTTGGTTTGAAGCACTGGGCAGAATCTTAAGAAATCGGTGGAGGCAGGACCAGGAGGACAATCCGTGAGGTTGATAGTGGGTTTGTGGGTATATCAGCCTTCGGGCCATCATGCTGGAGGTGTGCGAGCAATGGAAGCGGCTGACACCTGCAGGGATGGGCAATTGACTGGCCAATTGGGGCCAGTTTGGGAAACAGCAGGAATTTTACTGGTGGCTGATGGGTCCCACGCTTTGGGTGAAATCTGGTAGACCCTGGGATGCAGCTTCCTAATGGCAGGCTAGTGGCCAGTGAGGCTTCCTTTATTCATCTACCTCCACAATGATGGCTTGACATCCATGGCTGCAACTAGTTGTAATAATTTCACATATTTTCTAAGGCGCCTACATCTTCAGGTGCCCTTGCATCCTCCTGCCTATTGCAGCTTTGCCCATCCTCCTAGTGCAGCCTTCAGCCGGCCGCTGCTGTAGACCCTCCCATTAGGACATTGGACTGCCTGTTCCACCTGTTGTCCTTGATTGGATGGCGCTCCTGGAAGTGGCCTCTTAATTGGTTGCCTCTGGTAAGGTCACATGGGTGATCAGTGGGGTCGGATCCTGCTTTTGATCCTGACCTCAGAAAATTTTCAAAGTCAGTAAGTCACTGTGTGACTTGACATTGCAACTTCTATTTATTTATCTTGGCTTGGTCTCCCTTTCTCAGATCCAAGCATTCTCAGCCCGAGGCTCTGGAATTCCGCTTGTCTTCTCCTTTAAGACGCTTTTTAAAACACAACTCTTTGACTAGGTTTTTCGTTAACTGTCCTAATATCTCCTTATATGGCTCAGTGAAGTGCCTTGGAACATTTCACTACTTTTAAGGTGCTATATAAATGCAAGTTGTTCTACACCGAAATGATTCCTAGGGAATTGTTATATCACAGCAATTACAATGCTTGTCACTTAGAAAGGTTTTGCTCATTATGTGTGATGAATCACTTCAGTGAATAGCTGTGCTAAATTCATTTTTTTTCTTATATGTTAGCAACCTTTTACGTTAAAATGCACAAATTGCAAGGAAGAATTGTCCTGATGCAGCTCAGATGCTGCAAATGAATTCTCTGCATTTTCACACACAAGTCTCAAGTAAAGTGTTAACAATATCAGAAATTTGACCTATTACAATCTGACCAATGAAGTGATTAAGCAAGTATAACACTTTGCTAAACAAGGTACAAGGTGCCAACTTGGCAGTGTAAAGTTTGCAATTGGAAAATAAACCGATAAAACATGTTAAACTGTTGTTGATTATTTTATGAGACAAGCAGAGCCAGCCAATTGCACACACTGGATATCCATTGCTGCCTTTTGGCTTAATTAAACTTCTGCAAATATCACACTCCACAATATATTGACATATCACACCCGTTAATGCATATTTATACGCTTAATTGAATATAATACACTGACGTGACTCCAGTCTGCTGTAACTGGATGTCTTACATCAGAAATTAAATTGTGGGTTTCCAGGTCCCATGGGATATGGTTATGTGGACAGAATTTTAAATGGAAATATGCACTTTCGTATGTTGCAGTCGGTGAGAACTTGCAAATCAAGTTGCACGATTAAAAGATTAGAAAGTCTTAAAGGCTAGTAGGCTCAAGTTACACATGATAGAATAAAATTCCCAATTTATGGGCTGCTTTTGGCAATGGGGTCAGAGTAGATCCAATTTGGCAAGCGTGGATTAGGTTAAGGAAGGCCAGCACAGATTTATTAAGGGCAAATCACGTTTGACTAACTTGATTGAGTTTTTTGATGAGATAACAAGAGAGGATGGACGAGTGTGATGCAGTTGATGTTATGTGTTTTTCAGCCCATTGTGGGGTTTTACTTGGAGCTGGTGTGCTTGGCCAGTTCCCTGGGCGGCAGCAGGCGCCCGGTGGTCTGGGTCTCCCGGGAGCTGATGGTGCTGCGCTTGTTGTAATGGGCCAGGCAGGAAGCCTCATCCGCGATGCGCTCAAATATCGTTCTTTTTCCAAAAGGCAGGCAGTGACTAGTGGGGTACCACAGGGATCGGTACTGGGACCCCAGCTATTCACAATATACATGAATGATTTAGATGAGGGAACTACATGTAATATCTCCAAATTTGCAGATGACACAAAGCTGGGTGGGAGAGTGAGCTGTGAGGAGGATGCAGAGATGCTTCAGTGTGATTTGGACAAGCTGAGTGAGTGGGCAAATGCATGGCAGATGCAGCATAATGTGGATAAATGTGAGGTTATCCACTTTGGTAGCAAAAACAGGAAGGCAGATTATTATCTGAATGGCTATAAATTGAGAGAGGGGAATGTGCAACAAGACCTGGGTGTCCTTGTACACCAGTCGCTGAAGGTAAGCATGCAGGTGCAGCAGGCGGTAAAGAAGGCAAATGATATGTTGGCCTTCATAGCCAGAGGATTCGAGTACAGGAACAGGGATGTCTTGCTGCAATTGTACAGGGCCTTGGTGAGACCACACCTGGAATATTGTGCGCAGTTTGGGTCTCCTTATCTGAGGAAGGATGTTCTTGCTATAGAGGTAATGCAGCAAAGGTTTACCCGACTGATTCCTGGGATGGCGGGACTGACATGTAAGGAGAGATTGAGTCGATTAGGATTATATTCGCCAGAGTTCAGAAGAATGAGGGGGGGATCTCATGGAAACCTTTAAAATTCTGACAGGACTAGACAGGGTAGAGGCAGGAAGGATGTTCCCGATGGTGGGGGAGTCCAGAACCAGGGGACACAGTCTGAGGATATGGGGTAGACCATTTAGGACTGAGATGAGGAGAAATGTCTTCACCCAGAGAGTGGTGAGCCTGTGGAACTCGCTCCCACAGAATGTAGTTGAGGCTGAAACATTGTATGTTCTCAAAGAGCCCGAAAGCATTTCAATGTGTCCCAGTTTTGACTTTTTAAAATTTGGCCACCCTAAGCCTAACTTCGGCATTTAGACTGGCTTCAGGATGGACGATGCGTTTAAAAAGAAACATGCACACCATGGAGTTAAAACCCCACAGCGTTCAGGAAACTCTAATTTTTGTATGTTGTATATTCAGTAGGTCTCATGAAGAGGTTCTGAATCTTGTATGGTTAAACATCAAGGGCAGAATTTTCTGCCTGTAAGGCTGGCAGGCCCGACCCAATCTCCAGCGGGTGGGGAGCTGATCCCCGCTGGAGGAACAGGCCCCACCTCATTTTACGTGGGCGGCCAATTAAGGCCCAGGGTGACGCCTGGTGGAAAGCGCTGGGCACTTCCTGTGCGGGTGGGGGAGGGGATTCCCCAAAAGCAAGAGTGCACTCTGTCCCACATGCACACAAAAGAGCTCACATCTCCCTGAGGCTGCACTTAGCCTCAGGGAGATCGCTGACAGTTTTAAAAAGATTAAAAATAGAAAAAAAAATTCCTTAACATGTACCCCTCATGTGACAATGTCACATGTGTTGGGACATGTTCATAATTTACCTAACTTTATTCAAATGTTTGAAATCCTACATGAAACCTGATCCCACTGGTGGATGAGGTTTCATGTTTTCTCTATTCCCCACCGGGGCTCCTGGCCGACCCGCCAGCCTTAAGGTTGGACGGGCAGGTCTTTAATTGTTTAAACGATCCTGTCAATGGCCTCAATTGGCCGTTGACAGGTTGGCGGGTCCGCAGCTGATTTTGCTGCGCCCCCGCCTTCCTGAAATTTAAATGGGTGGGGGGGGGAATGATGTTGGGGGTTCCACCCGATGTTATCCTGCATCAGTTTACATGTCGGCGAGCAGGCCCTGCCCCCTGCTCACTGACGGCAAAAATTCTGCCCCAAGTGTTTATTGATGACACATAACCATATACAAATGTACAGGGTCTAATCCAAGCTTGGAGCTAATCTCATGCTGGCTTCTACACAGGTCTCTGTCCTGTCCACAACTCTCTGTAGTCTCAGGTCATGTGTCTCTTTACATCACACTGTTCCCCAGTCCCACATTAACCCTTGTTATGCCAGACACCCTTTTACTACATTAACTCCTCCCCAGCTCCAGAACCCCATTCCAGTGAATATTGGGCCTGTGTGCCACCGTTGTATTCTTCACAGTTGCTTGCCCTGTTTGTGTAGGTCCCTAATCCCTGTCGGTGGTGCCGCACTCGTGTTTTGGATTATTGCACTGCAAGTTCCATGCAAAAAACCACAAAAAGCCTGTGGTCAATGGTATGTGTAATAAACAGCTGGCAGGTTCACTTACTGCTGACCACAAAATCCGGGTCATTTGAAGTAAAGAGGGAAATGGCATGTACATAGCTCCATTTTCTCTGTGGGATTTTTCACAATTGCTGCAAGTATAACCTGACTCTGCCAGCCCTAGGTCCCCCTAAAAACCTCTAAGTACATTTGTACATCTGTCGAATGACTGAACGATCTTGGCTTACTGTTTCAGGATTACTGTTTTTAATATATGAGTGGTGTAACTATAATCCTTCTCAACTCCAGTCCCACAATAGCCTTAAAGCAGTTTGTGCCTGATACTTTCTGAAACATAGTTCTATTCAGAAAAAAAATAATACATTACAAGGTATAGTCATTGTGATACATGTTGTTTTAGTTTCATGCCTTGAATGGTGTTTATGAAATACTGGCTACTGTATAAGGACTTGCTTGACATTTCTGATCCTCCAAAGTTAAAACTGCAACATATTTGACTGTAATAGTCGCTTAGAGATTAGTCCCTAACGGCTGTTAAAAGTGACCCTTTGCACAGTTTTGTTTGGAACCTAGATATAGAATTGCCGTTCAATAGGTCTATTACATTTACTTTCTAACAATCATTTTTGTAGTGTTATTGAGTGCAAGGATTTCCTTTTAAACACTGATAATGGCTGTTAGTGACCCACTAATTAAGTGTCATAAGATTTCTCATTCTGGCTGCGGCTGCTTTATAAGGTTTCCTGATGCTGAGGGTTTAATGTACATCAGTAGAACCTGGCTCAGATACCAAAGAGGTATTATCTCACTACAGGGAGTGTTCAGTTTTTGCAGCAGCACACTATGAATTGGCACTTTGGTGCAATGTAGACTTACACCTTCTTCAATCTTAGTGTTGGGGGTTCTGGGAGAGCAGCAGCAAGGGGAGAAACCAGCAACAGCTTGTCTTTGTATTGCACTCTTCCTGTGGAGAAGATGTCATGGTTGTGACAACTGGAACACCATGTTCGCCACCTCGTTGTAGTGGAATGCCACTATTCCTTGGTGGGCAGCCAATGGGAAAGGATTGTACCTTTTGTGCACCTATTGAACTGTATTCTGGAGATCCACTGAATGTCAGGCCCCAAATGCCATCAAAACCAGGCTATCAATGTAAAAGCACCGTTTAATTGCAAAACCATTGCAAGTAAAAGCAGTTGACTAACATGCTGGGATTGGAGCTGCAAATTAATACTACAGGGCACAGCACCTTCAAGAGTATATAAACAACTGCACACTTCAATCTTGAGTATATTCAGTTGTTTGAAAGTCATGATTCATAACGTGTTCTGGCCACTGAACCTTCCCTGATGTCTGTACCAGGAAGCAGAAATGTCAGCCTGGGCAGCTGGGTTGAGTGCTCAGCTCTTCTGTGGTCAGAAGGAAGAAATGTTGCCAATGGCATTTCTATTTGCTGCAAACACTGCTGTTCCTCAACAAGCTCAACAAAACCAGCAGAAGGTGCTTTCCTGCTGCAAAGGAGCACTGTAGGTTTAAGTCACTGCATTGCTATAAAAGCCAAAGTTGCCAGTAACAACCTTATTGTAATGTAATGGGTGATGGGATTACTAAACTCAGCGCCTCAGGGCCAAATGAAAATCACCCCTAACATTTCTGGGGCCTGTGCTTTTTCTTCCCCCCATCTCCCTCAGGACCCTTGGGCATTCCCTGTCACATCCCAGCATTTTATTCTTCTTTGCTGAGCTCATTTTTCTAATACTTTATTTTTATTTATTCTAATATCTCTCATCTTGCTCTTATTCCATTCTTGTTTTTGCCAACTTGGGTGCCATGTCTGTCCGCAGGGCACCATGCCAGGGCTTCTTTTCTAGACAGAAAAGAAACACAGCCAGTAGATGGAAGACCTGCAAACCTTTCTCCAAGAGTTACAACAGGAGCCTTGTATTTCTATGTGTTGCTTTCACTGAGTTGGGTGCCTATTGGTCATACTGCCTGTGGGACGCTGGAACTGGCATTGATCCCCACACCGGCACTCCCAGAACTGACCAACAGTGCAGGAAGAAGTGAAGACACTTCACAAGGACAAAGTTAGTTTGGCACCACGGTCTCCCTTTCCTCGCTGCCCAACCTGGGCATCACCACACTCTTTACCCTAAAGGAACATGAACACAGCTAACCCTTTATGTTACATTCTGGGTAAGGGTGCCTGGGTAAGAGAGCAGACAACTCCCCTATCAAACATCAATCCCCCTGCATAAACTCAATGTATCTTCCTTGACTCTAACAACCTCAAACCCCATATTGCAGAATTAACCTCTCCCTTCACATTTGCCATACATTCCTGAGCTGAAAGCCTCATTGTCACACACAACCTGCTGACTTTCAATGCCAGAGATTGCAGATATAGCCTTACAGGCTGAGCTTGACCAATGCCACCCCATGGAGCACAAACCCAATATCTGTCAGAGGATATTTGTGCTTGCGCTGCTGGTGGTTAACCACTGCCCCTGCTGCCAGGGATCAGCTCAAACTGCTGCTGCCCATACCGAGATGCAGTCTGAAGCTGGGCGTTGGTCGAAGTCATCCTGGAAGGCTATCTGCAGTCTCGGCCAGTAAAAGTCAGCAGATTGATACTATGAATGTTAGATATGAGTCATGATTGATAGTGATTGTTGCTAGGTGAGAGTGTGGTGAATTGAGCAGTGGCTGAGGCTCATGGTGCATCTGGGTCCTCAGGGCTAGGCTGCTGGTATTGCCTGTATCTACTCCCACTGCCTTCATAGTGTCTTTCTGCAGCTGTCAGGAGAGTATCCTCCCTCCTCCCTACTTCACGCACCAGTGTCTCCAGTGCAGGAACTGAGAATCTTGGAGCATGTCCCCTCCCCAGTAGTGCCATTTATCAAACTTCTTGCAAGCTTGACACTCTTCCCCAGCCATTTTCAGGACCTGCTGAAGCCAGAATGTGCCTCTGCTTTAAGAGATGCAGGTTGGCTTTAAGTGGTGACAGCCTTGTGCGGGCTTGGTCTCCCTGCTGAGGTGTGCAGCCACTCAACAGCGTGTTTACCACTGGGCTGCATACTGCAATCACTTAAATGGCAAGCAACATGAAGTTAGTGTGCTGTCTGCACCAGAAGCAGTGGGGTATGGGTTAATAGTGCAACACAATCCCTGGGGCTATTTTCAAGGACTGTCCAATTTTGCCCCCATTATCTCATCTCAGTCTGTCTACAAAAGTCCACACTTATTATTGTTGGGATGATCTATTTGTTTGAACTCATTAAACACTCAGCTTGTCCACTGATGGAGGATGGTGTGGTGTTGTTTATTATTTTTTCTTATTAACAGGAGTAGTTTTATGTTAAGTGAAGTACATGATTTCTGATTATAACTGTATCTTTGTGCGTTCCTTTGCTTTATGCAAAATAACACAGTTTAACAATTTGTATCTGGCCTCTTTTTGCTAAATTATTTTCAGTCCGCCTACTGAAATATTGTAAAAGGTTTTGAAAAGATCATAGAAAAGCACAATCGTTACACCCACAGATCACATGTTTTATGATTAGATATTGTGCAGTACAGGAACACTGTACGACATAGGAATCACTTATAGCAATACACTCGAGAACATTTATGAGCTGAAACTTATGAGGCTTTCCTATTGTACAATTATGCACACTTTAATAGAGATCTGTTGGTCTGACTGCTTCATGCCAAAGCATTTATCACTGAAGAAAATTGAGAATGGATTAGAGATCGAGAAATTCACCAATTTCTACAGTGACTTGTAACTTTAAAACTGCAAAAGAAACTGCAAGCTAGGTAAGACACCTAGTTAACAGAAACTGCCTGGCAGCTGTCAATCAAAGTAGTTGCCTGAATAAGTGTTTATTACTGCAGCCAATTTAGCAGTTGCAACTTGGGTGTGAGCCATAACTTATGTAGACGCTATCTGAGTGTTTTCTAGTGCATAGAACAGTGCTGTGTGAGCCAGGTACTAAATTAGGAGTTTATTTCAAATGGGAGTTGGGTGCAGAGGGGGAAGGAGGTGTTTTGTTTTAACTTCAGTTGCTGTTGAGTGTTTTCTCGCCTCCAAGCTATGAGGATAACTGGCTATAACCTTATGTACCTGTGTAAAAGTTGACCTCAAATAAAAGTCAGCCCATGATTTTGGGCTTAAAAAATTGTAATTTTTCATAAAGTCAACCTTAGTATTTCAGGGATCAAAGCCCAAAGATTTCCTTTTCCCTTTGCTTAGACCCATGGGCTGGAACAAGATCCTCTCCTCTGTGCAATTCTACCTGAACCTGGACAAAGAGCTGTTGTTAAATGAATCTCAGCATAACCCACTGTTTCTAGCCTGCGAGTTCCCTGCTCACAATAATTTCAGCTGGTTCGAGGGAGCAGCTTTGTTCCATTTGTTTGATATTTCTCTCTCTCTCTGTCTCTGGTTTCTGAAAATCCTTACAAGTGTGGAGTTTGAGTTCTCCACGATGCAGAAGTTGCCTTCTGTGGCAGACAGAGAAGAGCTAACTCATCGCTCTGCTGTTGAGTTTGAAAAGGGACTGCACTGGACTCACCTGATTAAAGGTAAGATTTCGACTGGAATTCCATCACTTGAGGCCAGTGTTAAGGCACAGATCCTCTGAGGGAAGGCAGAAATGTTTTTGTGAGATGTTAATTCACGCATCACTAGAGCCTGCCAGTGGGGGTCTGAACCACGTTACTGCCAACAGTTAAGTTAAGCCTAACAATTTCACGCTTTTTAGTTGATGGAACGGTGGTCTTTTTGATTTTTACTCAAGATTTTGCTTTGGTCCTCATTTCATGTTGTGCCAGCCCCAACATGCACCAACATGACAAATATATTTCTCATATAAAAGTTGATCCTTAAATTTTTGCCTAAAAATTTGGTCTCAAAAATTTGACTTTTACACAGGTATACATGGTACTTAACTAGTTACTAATTGAGAAAATTTATCAAATCAAATAAAAAATAAGCCTCTGTCCTCAATGCACCCCTCTTTGGTAGTGGGACTTGGATAACATATGCTAGGCAGAAGAAAAGACTGATCAGTTTACACCTTTGCCGTCTCAGACGTATCCTCCCTCCCTAACAGCACTGTGGGTGTACCTACACCACGTGGACTGCAGTGGTTCAAGAAGGCAGCTCACCACCACCTTCTCAAGGGCAATTGGGGATGGGCAATAAATGCTGGCCCAGCCAGCAAAGCCCACATCCCTCGAAAGAATAAAAGAAAAACTCTCTTGGCAGGACAGGGTCACCAACAAAGAGGTCCTAGATCATGTTAATTTCATCAACATACACTCCTTGCTAAGGCAACAACATTCACACTGGCCCAGACACGTTCATCATTTGAGCGCGAGTTCGGGAGACAGTCAGGAGATTGAAAACAGTGCAAGTACAGAAACGTACATTTCTAAACCAGCTCAGGGAAAGTGAGAATTTATAGGTGCAGGAGAGGGAGCTGATTTGTGAGGAAGGGCAAAGAATTTCTACTTTCTACTAATCTCAAGCCATGATCCCGAGGATTGAGATTGTTTTAAAAACCACCAAAAAGCTGATGAAAAGGGAAAAAGTAGAATTGAGTGTAAACTAGCCAGGAATATAAAAACTGATTGTAAAACGTTTTATAAGTGAATATGAAGGGAGAGTTGCTAAAATAAACACTGGTCCCTTAGGGCAGAATCAGGAGAAATTATCATGGGGATGAGGAATTGGCAGAGACGTTGAACTAATATCTTATGTCTGCCTTCAACATAGAATACATAAATATCATAGCAGAAATGCAGGGTAAACAAGGGACTAATAAGAGTGAGGACTTGAGGAAATTAATATCAGCAAAGGAAAAGTATTGGGGAGACTTTAAGGACTAAAATCTGACAAATCCCCAGGACCTGATGGCTGACATCTGGGGTTCTAAAAGTGGTAGCGGCAGAGATAGTGGATGCTCTGGCTATGATTTTTCCAAAATTCCCTAGACTCTGGAATGGTCCCTCCCTAACAGCACCGTGGGTGTACCTACACCACATGGACTGCAGCAGCTCAAGAAGGCAGCTCACCACCACCTTCTCAAGGGCAACTAGGGATGGGCAATAAATGCTGGCCCGATGAGCAAAGTCCACATCCTGTGAATGAATTTTAAAAAATAAATAAAAAGAGCATTTTCAAGTTCTCAGGCTGTGACTCATGGGTTGCTACAAACACCAGTGCTCATGATCCACATTAATAACTTAGACAAAGAAACAGTTATGGCAGCATCGGCGGAGAAGAAAAGAGTTGACGTTTCGAGTCCTCATGACCCTTTGACAGACAGTCTGTCGAAGGGTCATGAGGACTCGAAACGTCAACTCTTTTCTTCTCCGCCGATGCTGCCAGACCTGCTGAGTTTTTCCAGGTAATTCTGTTTTTGTTTTGGATTTCCAGCATCCGCAGTTTTTTTGTTTTTATAAAGAAACAGTTATGTTTGCTGACGATACAATATTAGGTGGGAATGTAAACTGTAGACACAAAGAGGCAGCAAAGAGATATAGACAGATTGAATGAGCAACAATGTGACAGATGGAGTATTATGTGGGGAAGAATGAGGTTATTCATTTTAGTAATAGGAGAAAACTCCAGAATATTTTTAAAGGCATGCAACTTGTAAATGTTGATGGCCAGAAGTACTTGGATGTATTCGTACAAGAAAATAAAGTTAGCATGCAGCACAGGAACCAATAAGAAGGCAAATGGCATGTTGGCCTTTATTGCAAGGGGATTAGAATACAAAAATAAGGAAGCTATGCTGCAATTGTACAGGGCTTTGGTGTGACCACACCTGGAGTATTGTGCTCAGTTTTGTTATCCATATTTAAGAAAGGGTATATAGGAGGTAGTACACTGCAGTTTCACTAGATTGGCCCCTGGGATGAGAGTGTTTTCCTATCATGAGAGGCTGAGTACGTTGGGTATATGTTCATTGGATTTTCATAGAATGAGAGGTGATCTCTCTGAAACATGCAAGATCCTGAAGGGGAGGTGGTGGTGTATTGGTATTGTCACTGGTAATCCAGAGACCTAGGATAATGATCTGGTGGAATTTGAATGTAATAAAAAATCTGGAATTAAAAGTCTAATGATGACCATGAAACCACTGTCGATTGTTGTAAAAGCCCATCTGATTCACTAAAGTCCTTTTAGGGAAGGAAATCTGCTGGTCTCACCTAGTCTGGTTTACATGTACCCCCAGATCTGCAGTAATGTGGTTTACTCTTTGTGTTGTTTGTGTTTAACGTTTATGCTTTTTTTGTAAAAGGACATGTTGGTTAAAAAGAATTGCTGTATAAAAAAACCTGCCAGTAGCTTGTGCTAAGTCCCGGATGTATTGCCCCCTGGTGTGTGTGAAAATAAATAAATGCACCTTCCTGGTTTTACACAGGAAGCTGGGTTTCAGAAGCAGATAGGTATGTGTCTGTGCTTGTTTTCTAAATTGTTAAGTCGTGTCAAAACACTTCACTCTTAAATGCTCTCTGAAATAGCCTAGACTGTTTAAAAAGTCAATAAAAGGGAATGAAACTGGATGGACCACCCAGCATCGACCTAGGCACCAGAAATGACGCAGGCAAACCCAGCCCTGTTAACCCTGCAAAGTCCTCCTTACTAACATCTGGAGGCTTGTGGCAAAATTGGGAGAGTGTCTCCCAGGCTAGTCAAGAAACAGCCTGACATAGTCATACTTACAGAATCCTACCTTACAGATAATGTCCCTGACACCACCATCACCATCCCTGGGTATGTCCTGTCCCACCAGTAGGACAGACCCAGCAGAGCTGGCAGCACAATGATATACAGAGGGGAGGGAGTTGCCTTTGGAGGTCTCAACGTCAACTCTGGCCCCCATGAAGTCTCATGGCATCAGATCAAAGATGGGCAAGGAAACTTCCTGCTGATTACCACATACTGCCCTCCCTCAGCTGATAGTCAGTACTCCTCTATGTTAAACACCACTTGGAGGAAACATTGAGGGTGGCAAGGGTGCAGAATGGGTGGGGGATTTCAATGCCCATCACCTATGGTTTTTGGAAAACTGAAATGAAAGTGATAAATGCTGGAAATACTCAGCAGGTCAGGCAGCAACAGTGGAGGTGGAAACAGTTAATGTTTCAGGTCAATGACCTTTTATCAGAACTGGAGAAGTTGGCAATGTAATAGGTTTTGAAGGAAGCAGGGAAGAGAGAAGAACACTAGGGAAGGTCACTGATGCTGCAAGGCAAAAGGAGGATGGTGCAAGGTAAAGGAAGATGGTAATGGAATGAGTAAAGAAACAAAAGATGGGTCTAAAGGTGATGTAAATGAGAACCATAAAATCACCAGCAAGAGCTGCTGTCCAAAAAAAACAAGGCAGAGATTATGATCTGAGATTATTGAACTGAGTGTTGCACCTGGAAGATTGTGAAGTTACCTTATCAAAGTATGATGTGTTGCTCCTCAAGTTTTCGTTGAGCTTTATTGAAACAGTATAGGAGCCGAGGTTAGAGAAATTAGAGGGAGAGTGGGGAGGAGAACTAAAGTTGATCTTTTTGTCTTGCACCATCATCCTTTTTGTTGTTTAATCTCTCCTACCTTCCTCCTTACCATAGAACTCCCCTTCCTCCCTGCCTCTGTGCTGTGATTAATTGTTTGCTGTTTGATATCTGTCTGTTGACCCTCCTCTTTGTGTTCAGTTAGTCAAACCTCAGTGTGGTGACTGAGAAACTGAAACAAGAAGCTGTTAGCAGAAGGGCTGACATTTTAGAAGCATTGTATATAAAGCTTCTGTACGCACATAGCAACTCATATCATCTCTGCGTATCTCTAAGGCACAAAACACTCTGTACTTTTAAAACCTGCTGCCTCTCTGACTTTTTCCAATTTTGACATAAGCTTACTGACCTTGCAACATTAACTCTGTTTCTCTCTTCACAGATGCTGCCTGACCTGCTATTTCCAGCATCTTCTGTTTTTGTCTCCCCTAAACAATTTGCTACCAGTTAGGGTACTTCCCTCAAGCTCTTGCATAGTCTTGTGTTATTAAGAGTAAATGAGCCATGTATGTTGTTAGGTTGATTTTTATATACACATCTGTGATATTTTTGCATGAATAAAATGAAACATTTTCCCATTACTGTAGATGTGTGCAACCTGAGCAAATGCAAATATAGGTTTCAGCTACAGCTGATAGAACCCAAGAGACCTAGCTGCAGTAGAGAGAAGCTGATGGGGTGATGTGGTCTGCAGAGAAAAGCAGCGGTATTTTGAAAAGATTCTGACTGACTGGTTGCTCTGATGAGTTTGAAAGGTGGTGGTAGCATTAAAGGTCAGTATTGCTATTACCTAGCGCTCGATTGTTCTGCGTTTGATTGATTATGTGAGCCTGCTTACTATTGATGCTCACTGTGCTTGATTGGTTAAGCCTGGGTGTGGACTTAGAATAGTAAACAAACTGTAGAAAGAGCAGGAAGCTGGTGCTGAAGCATGGGTAGACATGTTAAAGCACTGTAAATAAAACCTGTTACAGACAAGGTGGTGTGTTATCTCGGCTTAGATCTGAGATATAAAATATACAGCATTCAATGGCAACAGCAGAGCTGATTAGGAAGGACCAAGTCCAAATCCTCTTTCAATTTATCATGCAAGGCATCCAATATTTATTTATTAAATCTCAATCACAAAAAAGAGTATGGGCAGTTTATACATTAAAATAATTTAATGTCAGTAAATTTCTGAGAGTTATTCTCCTTCCTGAATTCTAATATCACTGCATTCGTAGCCAATGATGGAAAACGAAAACCATTTATTCAATACAGATTGGAGTAAATACGGGCATGAACATTGAAAATGCTGGAATCTTTTCTTTACTGATTAGAATCATTATCATCTCAAAGCATCTTAATTTATATGGATATCAAATCTATCTATATAGAAGAAATGCACATTGGCATAAACGACAGTATTTTTTATTCTTTCACAGGATGTGGGTGTCATTGGCTAGGCCAGCATATTTATTGCCCATCCCTAGTTGCCCTTGAGAAGGTGGTGGTGAGCTGTCTTCTTGAACCGCTGCAGTCCATGTGGTGTAGGTACATCTACAGTGCTGTTAGGGAGGGAGTTCCACAATTTTGACCCAGCGACAGTGAAGGTACAGCAATGTATTTCCAAGTCAGGATAGTGAGTGACTTGGAGGGGAACTTCCAGTTGGTGATGTTCCCATGCATCTGCTGCCTTTGTCCTTCTAGGCGGTAGAGGTCATGAGTTTGGAAGGTGTTGCCGAAGAGCTCTTGGTGAGTTGCTACAGTGCATCTTGTAGATGGTCCACACTGCTGCCACTGTGCTTTAATGGTGGAGGGAATGGATGTTGGAGTTGGCGGATGGGGTGCCAATCAAGCAGGCTGCGTTGTCCTGGATGGTGTTAAACCTCGAGTGTTGTTGGAGCTGCACTCATCCAAGCAAGTGGGGAGTATTCCATCGCACTCCAGACTTGCGGACAGGCTTTAGGGAGCCAGGAGATGAGTTACTGGCTGCAGATTTACCAGCTTTTGACCTGCTTTTGTAGTCATAGTATTTATATGGCTAGTCCAGTTCAGTTTCTGGTCAATGGTAACCCCCAGGATAATTGGGGATTCAGTGATGGTAATGCCTTTGAATGTCAAGGGGCAATGATTGGGTTTTCTCTTGCTGGAGATGGTCATTGCCTGGCACTTTTGTGGTGTGAATGTTACTTGCCACTTGTCAGCCCAAGCCTGGATTTTGTCTAGGTCTTACTGCATATCTGAGGAGTCGTGAATGGTGTTGAACATTGTGCAATCATCAGTGAACATCCGCATTTCTGACCTTATGATGGAAGGAAGGTCATTGATGAAGCAGCTAAAGATGGTTGAGCCTAGGACACTACCCTAAGCGACTCCTGCAATGATGTTCTAGGACTGAAACGATTTACCTCCAATAATCAGAACCATTTTCCTTTGTGCTAGGTATGACTCCAACCAGCGGAGAGTTTTCTCCCTGATTCCCATTGACTCCAGGGCTCCTTGATGCCACACTTGGTTAAATGCGGCCTTGATGTCAAGGGCAGTCACTCTCACCTCACCTTGAGTTCAGCTCTCTTGTCCATGTTTGGACTAAAGAGATCAGGAGCTGAGTGGTTCTTGCAGAATCCAAACTTAGCATCAGTGAGCAGGTTGTTTCTGAGTAAGTGCCATTTGATAGTGCTGTCGATGACCCCTTCCTACAGTTTGATTATGATCGAGAGTAGACTCTTGGGGTGGTAATTTGCTGGATTGGATTTGTCCTGCTTTTTGTGGACAGGTCTTACCTGGGCAATTTTCCACATGGCTGGGTAGATGCCAGTGTTGTAGCTGTACTGGAACAGCCTGACTAAGGATGCAGCTTGTTCTGGAGCACACATTGCTGGAATATTTTCAGGACCCCTAGCCTTTGCAGCATCCAGTGCCTTCAGCTATTTCTTGATGTCGCGTGGAATGAATTAAAATGACTGAAGATTGGCATCTGTGATGGATCATCCACTTGACACTTCTGGCTGAAGATTTTTGCAAATGCTTCCAGCTTATCTTTTGCACTGATGTGCTGGGCTCCACCATTATTGAGGATGGGGATATTTATGGATACGCCTCCTCTATTGAGTTGTTTAATTCTCCACAACCATTCACGACTGGATGTGGCTGGACTGCAGAGCTTAGATCTGACCCTTTGTGTTGTGGAATTGCTTAATTCTGCCTATCGCTTGCTGCTTATGCTGTTTGGCACGCAAGTCGTCATGTGTGGTAGCTTCACCAGGTTGACACCTCATTGTTAGGTATGTCTGGTTCTGCTACTGGCATGCCCTCCTGCACTCTTCCTTCCTCTGGCTTGATGGTAATGGTGGATGTGCCAGGCCACGAAGTTATAGATTCTAGTTACATACAATCCTGTGGTTGCTGATGGCCCACAGCGCCTCATGGATGCCCAGTCTTGAGTTGCTAAACCTGTTTGAAATCTATCCCATTTAGCATTGCGATAGTGCCACACAGCATGATGGAGTGTACCCTCATTATGAAGGTGGGACTTCATCTCCACAAGGACCGTGCAGTGGTCACTCCTACCAGTACTGTCATGACAGATGCATCTGCAACAGGTAGATTTGGTGAGGATGAGGTCAAGGAAATTCTTCCCTCTTGTTGGTTTCCTCACCACCTGCCGCAGACCCAGCCTAGCAACCATGTCCTTTAGGGCTCAGACAGTAGTGATGTTACTGAGTCACTCTATGATGGACATTGAAGTCCCCCATCCAGAGTATCAGACTATATTCTGTGCTTTTGCCACCCTCAGTTCTTCCTCAAGTGGTGTTCAACATGGAGGAGTATTGATTGTTCAGATTTGGTAGGGCGGGGGTGGTGGTATGTGGTAATCAGCAGGAGGTTTCCTTGCCCATGTTTGACCTGATGCCATGAGACTTCATGGGGGCCGGAGTCAATGTTGAGGACACTCAGGGCAACTCCCTCCCGACTGTATATCACTGTGCTGCTACCTCTGCTGGGTCTGTCCTGCCGGTGGGACAGGACATCCCCAGGGATGATGATGGTGGACCATTATCGGCAAGGTATGATCCCATGAGTATGACTTTCAGGCTGTTGGTTTACTAATCTATGAGACAGGCCTCGCAATTTTTGCACAAGTCCCCAGACATTAGTAAGGAGGATTTTGTAGGGTCAACAGGGTTGAGTTTACTGTAATCGTTTGGTGCCTAGGTTGATGCCGGGTGGTTTGCCCAGTTTTGTTATTCCTTTTAGGCTACATAGTAGTTTGATGTAGAGTGGCTTTTGGAGCCATTTCAGAGGGGAATTAAGAGTCAACCACATTGCTGGGGGTCTGGAGTCACACATAGGCCAGACCGGGTAAAGATGGCAGATTTCCTTCCCTAAAGGGACATTAGTGATGTCAGATGGGTTTTTCCTGACAATGGTTTTGTGGTCCCTATTATCAAGACTAGCTTTTTAATTCCAGATTTATCAACTGAATTGAAATTCCACCAGCTGCATGTGTGGGGGATTTGAATCTATGTCCCCAGAGCAATAGCCTGGGTCTGTAGATCACTAGTCCAGTAACATTACCACTACGCCATCACCTCCCCCAGTGCACTCTATGTAAAGTGCGTAGCCTGCAATGCAAAATTGCTTGAGGTATTTTGTAATAAAATTTCGCCCACTGGACTGGTAGCACTTGCCCTTTTATGTAATCTTGTCATTTGAGACTGAGTTTCTATTTTATCTTATTTCCACTGAGAATAGCTGAACAAGACCCTTAAACAATTTCTCCTTGCAGGTTGGTAGCACTTCCAACAGCAGAATGCATTTTTTCTTGATTTTTGTATGACAGTTTTGTTGCAGCTTCACTGTTATATTATTTGAATATGTAAATCTCTCTGTGATATGTATTTTAAGTTCTGGTTATTATGATGAAAAAACTGAGATTTATTTGTTTGATGTTTGGAGGAGCAAATCAAGTTATAGTAGATAGGGAAGAAGATATTGAGACACAGATGCAGATTGTGAGACTATGGAACTCATTGCTCAGTGTTTTGACACAGCAGTTGGTAAAGGCTGAGCTGTTTAAATCCCAGAGGGAAACTTGAACAACTGTCATAACCTATATTTTCAATTGGTACGTTTGAGATGCAGCTCTGAATTCAGGAATAAGATCACAGAGCCTCAAGAGCTTTTTTATATAAAACTAAATTAAACATTTATTAATTTAACAACAAATTAAACACATACACATGTCTACAAATTACTACCATAAAACTTTTAAACAAATCCCCAAATTAATCACTCCCAGGTAAATCTCCACCAAGGCATTAACCTATAGACTTTAAACAGACACCAGGCAAAGCACATTTGACCTTACAAATTCAAAATGAGGGTCCTTGCAATTTGGTCCCTTGCAGACACAGTGGGAGGCTATAGGCTGGTTAGAGCATAAATGCCTCTGCCTTACACACACAAACTCCTTTCTGGTTATATCTAGCTTTTCCTTTGCATATAAATTTTCCATGGTATCCTAGGCTTTTAACATCACATCTTCTAACAATAACATTTTCATCCCACAAATTTAATTAGTAATATAAACACATTGCTTGGCATCTCCCAGCTAGGTGCAAGATTTTACTCCCACTCTTGAATGCTTTATTCAACAAATGCAAATTTACACTTTACCTTCTATCCTCCTTACTGTTTACCCAATTAACATCTCAAATACTTTACATCAAAGCATTCACACTATCTGGTTTTAATCCAGCTGAGACACACACAGTCACAGACCCCACCACAATTCCATTTTAAAAATAATTTCCAATAACATTATAAACATTAATATCTCTTCGAGACACCATATGTGTTACAAAGAACTCCAGGTTGATGATTTGTATATCTGAAGCTAGTGTTCAGCACACTAAGAAGGCCAGAAAGCCTGTTGAAGGATAGAGGAAGAAAGTTAGTGGTAATAGTCCACCTAGGAGACAGCAATATAGAGAGGATGTTGTAACTGCATGTATTGTCCCTCCCTCCTGTCAATCATGGGTCATGTGATTTACTGTGGGGGCTTTGACCATTGAGCTCATAGCTGGGGGGGGCGGGGTTTTCAGACGAGGGATCGGGTCTAGCATGCAAGCACTCCTAGAAGTCTCCGTAATAAAACTTTATTATATCTTCACTAAATCTCTCTGTTCCATCAAGTCATCACATTTGGTGACGAGAGGAAAATTGACTTTGAATGTGCACCTCGCCCTGTTACTGTGGGTAAATCTATTTTAAAAACTACTCACCAGTCATACCGTTGTTTGGAAAAATCAATCCATATGATGCTAATATTGAAGATTGGAGCCAGGGTGTTAAGCGCCTCGGATTTTACTTTGTAACAAATGAAATAACCGCCGAAGAAAAGTGGAAAGCAATTCCGTTAAGTGTATGTGGCAGTAAAACATACAACCTAATTCACAACCTGACGGCTCTGATTCCAAGTTGTATAGTGAGGTCGTGGACCTAGTGAAAGCACACTTCCGGCTAAAGCTGTCCGTGATAATGCAGTGCTTTAAATTTAACCAGACACATCAGACTCAACTTGAATTATGTCACCATTCTTTCACTGCCACTGGAACTCCCTTCCTAACAGCACTCTGGGTGTACTATACCATATGGATTGCAGTGGTTCAAGAAGGCAGCTCACCACCACCTTCTCGAGGACAATTATGGATGGGCAATAAATGCTGGCCTTTCCAGTGATGCCAATATCCCAAGAACAAATAAACACAAAAAAGCACATTGCTCGTGCTGCTTTATCTTGGACTCTAGATGAGGACCAAGATGAACAACAGCAAGGGCAGCACCCTCAGGATGATTTGTGAGATACCAGGTGAAATCCCAACTACCTGACTTGCTGATCCCAACAAGGGGCAGAATTTCGAGCGGGCACATGCCCGACCCACTCTAGCGTGAAATAGCGCATAATGACAAGGGGTGAGCGTCTTGCCATCATCGTGCACTTGTGCAATATTTCAGTCGGAGGGCGTGCGCTGACCCCGGAATCGCTGATAATTAAGTGGGCAATTAAAGCCATTAACAGCGCAATTGACAGAGACTTTTCCTCACCTGTCCAATCGGCCAGGCGGCTTTTGCATTTTTCAGGAAACCTCATCCACGGGCGGGTTGAGGTTTCTCTGATTAATCAAAATAAAAATAAATTTCTGTGGACGGCATTTTCATTACCTACATTTTCAGGTGACTGATTATGAAGCTTGGACGCTTTTTTCTGGACTTTGTGACCTTTATTTTGTAGGTTGTTCAGGTTTTCAGCTCCCTTAGGCAGCTCTCTGCCTTCGGGGAGCTTCCTGTGAGCGCCTGCTCGCCCCTGCACTGACTTCAGGGCTCGCTCCCGCCGTGGCATTACTGAGCCTTTCAGTGCGCACTTCATGCTGCTTGGTTATTAATGGGCCAGGCAGCGTGAATTCACGGTCAAGGGCCGATTGCGGTCGGTGGTCCGTTTCCCGGACCTGCTGACCTCGCTCGCTCGCTGAACTGAAAATCCTGCCCAAGGTGTGTGTATCTGAGCTGGTGCATGGACTGCGAGAGTCCTCTGATGCTGCGCCCCCTGAGTGACCGACCTCTGCCGGCGATCTCTGTCCCTCTCTTGCACTATCTCCTGAGAGATGCTTGATGGGAGGTTAAAGACAGGGATTTAAACATCATAGTTAGTAGGTCTTAATTTGCATCATCTTTCAGTGGCTGCTGACATAGAATCAACATGAGTGAGTGTTGTATACCATGTAGCTGTCTGATATTTAATTCTGTTGCCAGGTAGCTGGGAGACCCCCAACACTAATAGCCAGGCATGCCGAGACTTGGCTTATCTCCAGCACCTCTCCCTCTGCAGCTGTCAGTATGATGACTGAAGGGCCACTTCTGATTCTCTTTCTCTCCCTGGTGTTATGTGCTCTCTTCTGCAAGGAAGGAGAGAGGAGATCTGTGAGTGAGAGTAATGGAATGAACAACATTTGTTGAGGAAACTTTGAGGGACTGACATTAAACTGAGGGTGAGTGTCAGTGGTGCATTGTCAGGTGGGGATGTGAAGAGGTGCACAAACAGCGAGATATGGGTGTACCTACAAGGTAAGTTAGTGTGACAAGTGTGGCTTGGGAAGGCAGAGTGAGGGGGTTGGGGTGATATGCACCTCAGGATGTAGTTGAATGTGACATTGTAGTCACCCTTTCTGCCTGGATTCCAGTGCTGTTTCCAGGAATGTGGCACCATACTCTTGCTGCTAACATCCTTAGCAATTTCCAGCCACACCTTTTTGCTTTCTGAGGCAGACTTTTTCATCCCATCAGGAGGGAAGTGTATCTCCCTGCAGGCTCTCCTATCATCGGGTCCAGGGAGGTATATATGAACTGAGGTGCAGACTTGCCACACCACGAGTCCATTAGTAGAAAAGCAAAAACTGTGGATGTAGGAGATCTGAAATAAAAACAGAAAGTGCTGGAAAAACTCAGCAGGTCTGGCAGCATCTTTGGAGAGAGAAACAGAGTTAACATTTCGAGTCCAATATAGTTAATTTCTCTGTTACCCCAGCTGCAAAATCACTTAGCTGTTACCGTTGCACTTCCCCTTTTAAATAGCTCAGTTGAAACAAAAATAGAGACAGCAAGTTCTCACAATGTCCACAATTGGTTGGGACGCCCTGAAGTCAGATGAAATTGCAAAGGCTGAGTTAAAAAGCCACCAGCAAACACACTGCAGATACTACGGGGCTCACACATTCCCTGTGGGTCAACGTTAAGATTCCACCTACAGAATCGTAGAATAGAACAGCATAAGAGCCCATTTGATCCATTGAATCTGTACCGTCTCTTTGAAGAGCAGTTTTATTTAGCCCTGCTCCCCACTGCTTCCCTGTAGCACTGCAAATTTTGTTTCCATTCAAATATTTGCCCAGAATGTTGCTGTTGAATCTCATTCCATCACTCTTTCAGGAATTGCATTCCAGATCATAACTTGCTGTGCAGAAAACATTTCTTCATCTTGCCTCTGGTTCTTTTGCCTAGTCCTCAGACAAATCTGTGTCTTCTGATCACCAAACCTGCTGCCACAGGGAACAGTTTCTCCCTATTTATTCTATATAAACCATTCATGATTTCGAACATCTCTATCAAATTTCCTCCTAAACTTCTCAGTAAGAAGGAGAACAATTCCAGCTGCTCCAGTCTCTCTGCATAACTGAGGTCCCAAATCCCAGGTATTATTGTAGTAAATCTCTTCTGCACCCTATCTAAGACTTTGACATTATTTCTAAAGTGTGGCGTCCAGAATCGAATGCAGTATTTAAGCTGAGCCTAACCAGTATTTTATAAAAGTTTAGCATAACTTCCTTGCTTTTGTACTCTGCCACTATTTTTTTTTTAATTAATTCATGGATGTGGGCTTCACTGGCTGGGCCAGCATTTATTGCCCATCCCTAATTGCCCTTGAGAGGGTGGTGGTGAGCTGCCTTCTTGAACCGCTGCGGTCCCTGTGGTGTAGATACACGATTTATTTGTGAAGGCAGAATACCTGGTCACTAGTTCAGTTGGACCAATGGATCCAAGTTGCAAGCTTGTTTCGTGATGGCACCATAGACAGAGTAGATCAGCAGACAGTTCTTATGTAGAACATGTTCGAATTATTTATAAAGAAACTCAGCAGTTACACTTGCGTGCTTTCAACTCAAACCCTGTCCCTACATTACAGACTCCGGCTATAGACTACTCACTACTGACTACCAACTACTAAGGTAGCCCACGCTACTCTGCTATTTGATACTAATATCATGTGATCTTCCATTATAACATTCTTCTTAAAGGTATATTACACATCAGATTACCACATACACCCACAGTGCTTTTCGGGAGGGAGTTCCATGACTTTGACCTAGCGACAGTTAAGACACAGCGGTGTGTTTCCAAGTCGGGATGCTGAATGGCTTGGAGGGGAGCACCCAATTGGTAGAGTTCCCATGCATCTGCTGCCTATGTCCTTTTAGATGGTAGCAGTCATAGGTTTGGAAGGTGTTGTCTAAACCGTCTTGGTGAGTTCCTGCAGTGCATCTTGTAGATGGTACACTGCTGCTACTGTGCGTCAGTGGTGGAGGGTGTAAATGCTTGTAGTTGGGGTGCCAATCAAGTGGGCTGCTTTGTCCTGGATGGTGTCAAGCTTCTTGAGTGTTGTGGGAGTTGCACTCATCCAGGCAAGTGGAGAGTATTCCATCACACTCCTGACCTGTGCCTTGTGGATGGTGGCTTGGCTTTGAGGAGTCAAGAGGTGAGTTACTCTCTCTAAGATTCCCAGCCTCTAACCTGCTTTTATAGCCACAGTAATTTATGGCTAGTCCAGTTCATTAGTAAAGCCAAGGATTCCATATGCTTTTTCTTTAAAAAGCCTTCTCAACGTCCTGCCACTTCCAAAGATTTATGTCCTTAAACTCTCTGTTCTCTTGGTTTATAATGCATGTCCTCATTCCTCGGACCAAAATGTATTACTTCAGATATTGGTGTTAAATTGCAGCTGCCAGATGATGTCATAGGCAGGGAGCTCCTCAGGAATAATGATCATAATATTGTAAGATTTAGATTAGTTATGCAGCAGGACAAGGTGCAATCTAGAATAAAATTAATGAACTGGAGGAGGGCTAATTTCAGCAAATTTTGGAAGTATCTGGCCCATATAAATTGGAGTCAAAGACTGGCAGGCAAAAATGTAAAAGAGCAATGGGTGACCTTTAAAGTGCAATTGGTTTGGATACAGTCCAGGTACATTCCAACAAGGGGAAAAGGGAGAGCAAACAAGGCCAGAACTCCCTGGATGACAAAGGAGCCAAAGAGTAGGATGAAGCAAAACAGATATTACAAATGTCAACCTGATAATACAGGGGAGAATTGGCTTGAATCTAAAAGGTACAGAGAACAAGTGAAAAAGGAAATAAGAGGATAAAAGAGAATGTGAGAATGGATTGGAGGCTAACATAAAAATGAATTCACAGGTCTCCATTTGGTATATGAACAGTAAAAGGGTTGTCAGAGGAGCAATTAGGGACTAAAGTGAATGACTATTTATTTGTGAAAGCAGAATAGATGGGCTGAAGTACAAAAGGAGTTATTTCCATTGGTGTTTACCAAGGTAGAGGACTTAGCCTAGGCTGTAATAAATGCGAGGTTTGCCAGGGTACTGGATGAGATATTAATAGCTAGAGGAGGTACCTGGAATGTTGTCACTCCTTAAAGTGGATAAGTCACCCAGTCCAAATGGGATGAACCCTGGGTTCCTGATGGAAATAAGGATTGAAATTGAGAAAGTGCTGGCCACAAATTCCCAATCTGCCTTAGATACAGGGGGTGGTGTGCAAATACTACACCCTTCTTCACAGAAGGAAAGGATGATAAACTGGACAATTATACATTAGTCAGTTTAGTGTCAGATGTGGGGGAAACTTTTTAAAAAGCAATAATCCAGGAGTAAATTAACACCCACTTGGACATGCATGGATTAATAAAAGAGAGCCAGGATGAATTTTCTTTTAATTAATTCATGGGATACAGGCATCGCTGGCTAGGCCAGCATTATTTGCCCATCCCTAATTGACCTTGAGAAGGTGGTGGTCACCTACCTTCTTGAACCGATGCAGTCTATGTGGCGTAGGTGCACCAGCAGTGCTGTTCGAGGGGGGAGTTCCATGATTTTGACCTAGCAATAGTGAAGGAACGGTAATATACTTCCAAGCCAGGATAGTGGTTTGGAGGGGAACTTTCAGGTGGTGGACCCCTTATCCTTCTAGGTGGTAGCAGTTGTGGACTTGGAAGGTGCTGTCTAAGGAGCCTTGGTGAGTTCCTGCAGAGCATCTTGTAGATGGTACACACACTGCTGCTACTGTGTGTCAGTGGCGGAGTAAGAGAATGTTTGTGGATGTGGTGCCAATCAAGTAGGCTGCTTTGTCCTGGATAGTCTTGAGCTCCTTGTTAAGTGAAAATCATGTTTGACTCTCTAGATTTAAGCTTTTGCTGAGGAGACAGAGGGGGAATGAGGGTAGTGCAGTTGATATTATGTATATGCGATGTACTAAGCTTGTTGGAAAAATCAAAGCCAGATGATAAAAAGGGCAGTACAGTATGGATACAAAATTCATCAGCAATTAAAAACATAGTTGTGGTGAGTGATTGTTTTTTTGGACTGGAGGGATTTATATATGTACGTGGATACGATAATTCAGGACCAAATTCATAGTCACTTGGGATAATGCAGGTTAATTAAGGAAAGCCAACATCGATTTGTTAAGGGCATTTCATCGTTAACTATTGCTGGAGTTTTTTGATGAAGGTTAATAAAGGTAATGCTGTTGATGTGGTGTACTTGGACTCCCAGAAGGCATCTGATAAAGTGCCGCACAGTGGACTTGTGGCAAAATTATAACTCATGGTATAAAAGGGACAGGAGCAACATGGATGTGAAATTGGCTGAGCGACAGGAAACAGTTGTGGTTAATTGATGTTTTTCATATTGGAGGAAGGTTTGTAGTGGACTTCCCCAGGGGTCAGTATTGAAACCCTTGTTCTTCCTGATATAGGTTAATGACCTGGACCTTGGTGCATAGGGCATAATTTCACAATTTGCAGATCATATGAAACTTGGAAGCATTGTGAACTGAGTGGGGTAGTGCAGATCTTCAAAAGGACATAGACAGGTTGGTGAAATGAACGGACAAGTGGCAAATGACATTTAATGCAGAGAAGTGTGGGTCAAGGGAACATTGTAAGATAGCAGAATAAATGCTGCCTTGCACCAGATCCACTCCAAGATCCCTAAATGGTATTCCAGGTTTGAGAGTTTTAATGAAAAGTTGACTAGAGTCAGATAAATAATTGTTGATTGAATTTTTATGAAAGTCATAGATGGGAACATATAAAGATAATTGGATGAGGTTTTGCTGCCCACGTAGAGCCTCCCTAATGGTGAGTGTGGGTGGGAGATTTATGGTGATAATGTTACAGTTGTAAACCTGACCCATGTTGAAGCCTAGTGAGCCTCTTTGCTGATAGCAGAGTTTTATAAAATTACTCCAGTAGGATGAGACAGTATAAATGTGGCTGGTCCTTGGGTACTCCTGTAGGATATTTAGTATCTCTGGTGGAAATTGATGAGAGTGACTCTTTAATCTGATTCTCCGATTTGTCATTGCCAGCTAGTATGGAAAGGAGCTCCGAGGGATTTTTGGTTAAGAATTAGCAGGCCACAATCCCTGATTTCCATTCATTTCAATATATGGACAGAAAATTGATGGCTACAAATCCGTAATCTCAAACCCAATGCTCCCTATGGGTACTTCCCCCACCTCCCCCATACCAGAAGCTGTGGAATCTGCCTTGGTGTTTGTATATAGCACTGACTACTGAAGATGACAAAAGATCTTTCTGCGTCTTCTCTTAATTTGTGGCAGTGGGTTAGGTTTTGACAATATGGTTCTGATAGTGGACACGGGTTGGATAATTTTCTAACTTCGAACCTCTGTCAGGAAGCCATATTGGGAATCTGGGAAATTGTGTTCATCCAAATTTCTAATGTATGCACTTAGCAGGCGATGTTCCCTGCCAGGAACACAGAATTGGAAAACTATTCCTAGTAGGTATATTTGTAAGTGAAACAATACTAGACAAGACCTTTCAGTAATAAGAAGAAAGATGATATGTTATCAGGTCCACATGTAAATTATAGAGAAAATTCTGTATTGTAATTAACCTAATTTTTCACCTGGAAATTAGGCTTACAGATCACATTCCATTAATCTCTTCTATCTTTAGCCTAACAAATGTGCTCTTCAGATCTTGTAAAGATTGGATTTGAATTATTGAGGAATTAGTTCAATTTACATGTGCAAATATATAATTAGTGCAGCAGATCCACTGGTTTCTGAATAATTATTAGCATAAGCCCCAATTTCGTGAGATGTCAGTATGGGACGTGGTCAAAAAAAAATCAGGTTGCAGATCACATGATTGATTCACAGGATGCTTGAATTTCTAACAGGCAATTTGGGGGCAAATTCTGGATGTCCATTATAAAATATATGGTGTTAATTTCAAAATTTAAATAAACAGTCATTTGTTGCCGCACTATATTTAAAACCTTTACGCTCAACCCACAGTCTAAGCCTTGTCCATAAAAATTGAACTCCCCCTGTCGAACCCGATTATAAGTTGTGTGGACAGTAGCTGAATTCTTTTCCCTTATTCTGGGCATGAAGGGCAGTCCTACAGTGGGCAAAAGCTGAACCAGTGCAAGTGGACTGAATCTCAAAAGATGGGCAGATCCTGCTCAGATCAATTCAAACACATGTTAAGTAAGCAAACCCCAGGTGAAAAGCATAAGATAATTGGCCCTGACCTGTCCCAGGACCTGGCCTGATCAAGTAACTTGATAATCAATTTTCTTTTCAGGTACTCTTCCAATTTAGCATTTCCTTCCTTCATATTTTATTCTTGGTTGTTTATTTTTATTAATTCATAGGATGTGGGCTTCGCTGGCTGGGCCAGCATTTATTGCTCATCCCTAGTTGTCCTTGAGAAGGTGGTGGTGAGCTGCCTTCTTGAACCGCTGCAGTCCATGTGTTGTAGGCAGTTTCTGATCAATATTGACCCCAAGGATGTTGATATTGGGGGATTCAGTGATGGTAATGCCATTGAACATCAAGGGGCGATGGTTAGATTCTCTCTTGTTGGAGATGGTCATTGCCTGGCACTTGTGTGGTGTGAATGTTACTTGCCACTTGTCAGTCCAAGCTTGGATATTGTCCAGGTCTTGCTGCATTTGGACATGGACTGCTTCAGTATCTGAGTGATCGTGAATGGTGCTGAACATTGTGCAATTAGCAGCGACATCCCCACTTCTAACCTTATGATGAAGGAAGGTCGTTGATGAAGCAGCTGAAGATGGTTGGGCCAAGGACACTACCCTAAGCAACTCCTGCAGTGATGTCCTGGAGCTAAGATGACTGACATCTAACAACCACAATCATCTTCCTCTGTGCTAGGTATGACTCCAACCAGCAGAGACTTTTCCCATTGCCTCCAGTTTTGCTAGGGCTCCTTGATGCCACACTCGGTCAAATGCTGCTTTGATGTCAAGGGCAGTCACTCTCACCTCAGGAGTTCAGCTCTTTTGTCCATGTTTGAACCAAGGCTGTAATGAGGTCAGGAGCTGAGTGACCCTGGCGGGACCCAAACTGGGCATCAGTGAGCAGGTTGTTGCTAAGCAAGTGTCGCTGGATAGCAGTGCTGATGACCCCCTCCATTACTTTACTGATGTTGGAGAGTAGAGTAATGCGGTGGTAATTGGTTGGGTTGGATTTGTTCTGCTTTTTGCGTACAGGACATATCTGGGCAATTTTCCACATAGCCAGGTAGATGCTAGTGTTGTAGCTGTACTGGAACAGCTTGGCTAGAGGCGCAGCAAGTTCTGGAGCACATGTATTCAGTAATATAGCTGGGATATTGTCAGGGCCCATAGCCTTAGCACTATCAGTGCCTTCAGCCATTTCTTGATATCGCATGGAATGAATCGAATTGGCTGAAGACTAATGTGTGTGATGCTGGGGACCTCCAGAGGAGGCCGAGATGGATCATCCACTCGGCATTCCTGGCTGAAGATTGTTGCAAATGCTTCAGCCTTATCTTTTGTACTGATGTGCTGGGCTCCCCCATCATTGATGATGGGGATATTTGTGCAACTTCCTCCTCCTGTGAGTTGTTTAATTGTCCACCACCATTCACGACTGGATGTGGCAGGACTGCAGAGCTTAGATTTGATCCATTGGTTGTGGGATCGCTTAGCTCTGTCCATCACTTGCTGCTTATGCTGTTTGGCACGCAAGTAGTCCTGTGTTATAACTTCACCAGGTTGACACCTCATTTTTAGGTATGCCTGGTGCTGCTCCTGGCATGGCCTCCTGCACTCTTCATTGAACCAGGGTTGATCCCCTGGTTTGATGGTAGAGTGGGGGATATGCCATGAGGTTACAGATTATGTTCAAATACCATTCTGCTGCTGCTGATGGCCCACAGCGTCTTGAGTTGCTAGATCTGTTCGAAATCTATTCCATTTAACACGGTGGTAGTACCACACAACACGTTGGAGGGTATCCTCAATGTGAAGGTGGGACTTCGTCTCCACAATGACTGTGTGGAGGTCACTCCTACCGATACTGTCTTGGACAGATGCATCTGCGACAGGCAGGTTGGTGAGGATGAGGTCAAGTATATTTTTCCCTCTTGTTGGTTCCCTCACCACCTGCTGCAGACCCAGTCTAGCAGCTATGTCATTAAAGGCTCAGTCAGTAGTGATGCTACCGAGCCACTCTTGGTGATGGACATTGAAGTCCCCCACCCAGAGTACATGCTACACCTTTGCCACCCTAAGTGCTTCCTGCAAGTGGTGTTCAACTTGGGGAGGACAGTACATGGTAATCAGCATGCCCATGTTTGATGTGGTGCAATGAGACTTCATGGAGTTTGGAGGCAGTTTCTGCCTCTCAGCACTGTGCAGATCCTACAGGATCTTCCTATAGATGCATGAAACCATTATATTATTGGGCTGTTCTATGTCACTACAGACCACCTGTGTCAGATCAGGCAGTCTATAGGGTATATAAGTATGGCAAGTGACAAATGCTGCATTTGCAAGAGGTAACAAACTCCCCGTGAAATTGAAGGATCAAGTGGTCGGGGTTCAGAGTTTTCAGTGGGCAGAGGATTCCATTGAGTCACATGGTACCCATGAATGCACCAGGGATCTTCAAATCAACACTCAAAATTTCCTGAATGTGTTTGTATTCAAATACTGCTCAGGTGGTATTTGACTGCAGAGATGTCAGTGTACATATCGATGGTTGTGATTAGGACACGACCTACATTGAATGGCAATCCATGGTGCCTGCATCAATTGAAGAAGCAATGCTGGGGGCTGTCTTATGGGAACAGGGCTGTACTCTGCAGAATGACTGTGGACCCCTAACAACAGGGGAGTATTTTGGCCGGGATGCTTCTGCATCTGTTTGCTTTCCTTGCCTGTCACCTCCACTTCACGATAGTCTGCCATTGGCTGAGACACAATGGAAGAGTGTGTATCAAAAGGCGAAGTTGATGGACAGTGCTTCAAAATTGTCACTCAGGCAGCAACTTAGCTTTGCATTATGGGCCATACAAGAGATTCCTTGTTGTTGCATTGGATTTAGGGATTGTTTTTTGTGTTTTGGGATTACATTTAGTTTGTTTATTGCTGACCAATTCACTCAATTCCATTGCCACTTGAATCACTGAGACTCACCGTGCAGACTCCCAGGATCAGCCCAAGAAGTTGTCCTAGAAAATCCAGGACGCCAGGTGTTCCTTATGCGACAGTCAATGGACAATCCCTTAAAATATGGGACAGCTGGTCACCCTGTAGCTAAGTATTCAAAACAAGCAAAAGGGAAAATCTAGAAAAATAATTCACTCCATTCATATAAATATCATTAATAAATAAATAAAAGCTATCAATAATGTGTGTGTGTGCTGTAGTGAAATATAACTTAACTGGACTGCACTATAACTTTCAAACTTTATTGTGATACATAAAAACACAAAGCACATGATGCAAAAAACCAAATAAACAGCGCAGGACCAAAAAAATCAATACGATTAAAGTGCAGACATGTTAAATTGCAGCAGTTAATCAAAATACTGAATAATACATTTACAAAATACATTTACACATTGAATGCTTCACTGGATTTTTGTCTCTTATTGAGGTCCTGAATCTTCTCGGATATAACTCTTTCTTGAAAACCACCTCCCCTGGGTCTGGATCTGGCAGGTGAAACATGCTGTAAAGTATGAGGAAAAAGTTTAACCTCGAAATTAGTTGGGGGGTTTCCAAAACGTGTATCAAAAGGTCTGCAAGCCAACCTCCTGCTGCAAGAAATTGCATCCTTTATGTTGCCTGCAATAAAACAGCTGGACAGTTCATCAGACTCACAGATGCCAACAGCCAGTCTTGACGAATGATGAATTCATCCTTTGGCTGTGTGCCTTATTTCACGTTCCCTCTGGTATCTCAGTACTACCTGGCAGTATTACCTGTAACTAAAGTCAAGGATATACTCAGTATCTTACATGTAAAATAGATTAACTTCAGACTCTTCAATAGTTCAGCCTCAATGAATGACAAAGCAATACTGATGGAGGCATGTTTAACACTGCACATATACCATCATATACCATCACATATACCATCATATACCATCACATATACCATCATATACCATCACATATACCATCATATACCATCACATATACCATCATAAGGATCGTCACGTTTTGCTGAAACATTGATTATCAAATGTTTTGAAAGTTAATTCTAAACATCATTGTCTTGTCATGAATTGCAATGTTCAGCTGCTCACTGGCCTCTTTGTGCTCTATATAGGGGGTTTACTGACTGCCTGGGTTTTTGCAGAGGTTACAGGCATCTCCAACACTCTTGTCTGGTGCTGGGAAGCTGTTACACAAATCATCATCTGTTTCTGACTGGACAGAG
Organism: Carcharodon carcharias; assembly: GCF_017639515.1. Lineage (NCBI taxonomy): Eukaryota > Metazoa > Chordata > Chondrichthyes > Lamniformes > Lamnidae > Carcharodon > Carcharodon carcharias. The sequence continues at coordinate 200,794,528 of NC_054471.1, forward strand.
AAGCATTAGTCACAGAAAGAGATGTACTAAGTAACATTAAATTAACAGTTGTAATTCACCTATTTTTGACAGTTCCATGATTTTCTCCTGTAACTTCTGGTTCATTGCCACCAGCTGCCTTTCCTTGAACTGGGAGGTTATCAAATCTTCCTCGCAGCCATTCTGTCTTCCATTGTTGCTCTCAGGCCTTTGTTGTGGGCAGACAGCGCCTTAATTCTTCCAGAGGGAAGATATTTTAAAAATCATTTTGCTTTAACTTGAGATCTCATAAACCATTCACAGTGGAAATCAATGAGAAGATATTTACCCTGGCTGCATCTTTGAGTGCTCTCTCTGTCCAATGTGGGTGCATTGTTACCACTGGCTGGTGAGGGGGGGACGGACAGCTTGCTGATTGACAAACACTGTGACCAATCAGAAAGCAATATTTGCTAAAGCTGGCCAATCAGTGTAGTGGGCAGGACCTCCTCCAGGTTCACCTGTAGGTCACAGAGCTGATGGCACCAGAGCCGCGCTCACTGTATCTACCCTGCTACCCGGTAATGGTCACTCTCACTGTGTCCACCCTGCTACCCGGTAATGGTCACTCTCACTGTATCCACCCTGCTACCCGGTAATGGTCACTCTCACTGTATCCACCCTGCTACCCGGTAATGGTCACTCTCACTGTATCTACCCTGCTACCCGGTAATGGTCACTCTCACTGTATCCACCCTGCTACCCGGTAATGGTCACTCTCACTGTATCCACCCTGCTACCCGGTAATGGTCACTCTCACTGTATCTACACTGCTACCCGGTAATGGTCACTCTCACTGTATCTACACTGCTACCCGGTAATGGTCACTCTCACTGTATCCACCCTGCTATCCGGTAATGGTCACTCTCACTGTATCCGCCCTGCTGCCCAGTAATGGTCACTCTCACTGTATCCACCCTGCTATCCGGTAATGGTCACTCTCACTGTATCCACCCTGCTACCCGGTAATGGTCATTCTCACTGTATCTACCCTGCTACCCAGTAATGGTCACTCTCACTGTATCCACCCTGCTACCCGGTAATGGTCACTCTCACTGTATCCACCCTGCTATCCGGTAATGGTCACTCTCACTGTATCCACCCTGCTACCCGGTAATGGTCACTCTCACTGTATCTACCCTGCTGCCCGGTAATGGTCACTCTCACTGTATCTACCCTGCTGCCCGGTAATGGTCACTCTCACTGTATCCACCCTGCTACCCGGTAATGGTCACTCTCACTGTATCCACCCTGCTACCCGGTAATGGTCACTCTCACTGTATCTACACTGCTGCCCGGTAATGGTCACTCTCACTGTATCCACCCTGCTGCCCAGTAATGGTCACTCTCACTGTATCCACCCTGCTGCCCAGTAATGGTCACTCTCACTGTATCCACCCTGCTACCCAGTAATGGTCACTCTCACTGTATCCACCCTGCTACCCGGTAATGGTCACTCTCACTGTATCCACCCTGCTGCCCGGTAATGGTCACTCTCACTGTATCTACCCTGCTATCCGGTAATGGTCACTCTCACTGTATCCGCCCTGCTGTCCGGTAATGGTCACTCTCACTGTATCCATCCTGCTGCCCGGTAATGGTCACTCTCACTGTATCCGCCCTGCTGCCCAGTAATGGTCACTCTCACTGTATCCACCCTGCTGCCCGGTAATGGTCACTCTCACTGTATCTACCCTGCTGCCCGGTAATGGTCACTCTCACTGTATCCATCCTGCTGTCCGGTAATGGTCACTCTCACTGTATCCACCCTGCTGCCCGGTAATGGTCACTCTCACTGTATCCACCCTGCTATCCGGTAATGGTCACTCTCACTGTATCCATCCTGCTGCCCGGTAATGGTCACTCTCACTGTATCCACCCTGCTATCCGGTAATGGTCACTCTCACTGTATCTACCCTGCTGCCTGGTAATGGTCACTCTCACTGTATCTACCCTGCTATCCGGTAATGGTCACTCTCACTGTATCCACCCTGCTGTCTGGTAATGGTCACTCTCACTGTATCTACCCTGCTGCCTGGTAATGGTCACTCTCACTGTATCCATCCTGCTGTCCGGTAATGGTCACTCTCACTGTATCCACCCTGCTGCCCGGTAATGGTCACTCTCACTGTATCCACCCTGCTATCCGGTAATGGTCACTCTCACTGTATCTACCCTGCTGCCTGGTAATGGTCACTCTCACTGTATCTACCCTGCTGCCCGGTAATGGTCACTCTCACTGTATCTACCCTGCTGTCCGGTAATGGTCACTCTCACTGTATCCACCCTGCTGCCCGGTAATGGCCACTCTCACTGTATCCACCCTGCTATCCGGTAATGGTCACTCTCACTGTATCTACCCTGCTGCCTGGTAATGGTCACTCTCACTGTATCCACCCTGCTACCCAGTAATGGTCACTCTCACTGTATCCACCCTGCTGTCCGGTAATGGTCACTCTCACTGTATCCACCCTGCTACCCAGTAATGGTCACTCTCACTGTATCCACCCTGCTGTCCGGTAATGGTCACTTTCACTGTATCCACCCTGCTACCCAGTAATGGTCACTCTCACTGTATCCACCCTGCTGTCCGGTAATGGCCACTCTCACTGTATCCGCCCTGCTGCCCGGTAATGGCCACTCTCACTGTATCTACACTGCTGCCCGGTAATGGTCACTCTCACTGTATCCACCCTGCTACCCGGTAATGGCCACTCTCACTGTATCCACCCTGCTATCCGGTAATGGTCACTCTCACTGTATCCACCCTGCTATCCGGTAATGGTCACTCTCACTGTATCCACCCCGCTGCCCGGTAATGGTCACTCTCACTGTATCTACACTGCTGCCCGGTAATGGCCACTCTCACTGTATCCACCCTGCTGTCCGGTAATGGTCACTCTCACTGTATCCACCCTGCTCTCCGGTAATGGTCACTCTCACTGTATCCACCCCGCTGCCCGGTAATGGTCACTCTCACTGTATCTACACTGCTGCCCGGTAATGGCCACTCTCACTGTATCCACCCTGCTGTCCGGTAATGGTCACTCTCACTGTATCCACCCTGCTGTCCGGTAATGGTCACTCTCACTGTATCCACCCTGCTATCCGGTAATGGCCACTCTCACTGTATCCACCCTGCTGTCCGGTAATGGTCACTCTCACTGTATCCACCCTGCTGTCCGGTAATGGCCACTCTCACTGTATCCACCCTGCTACCCAGTAATGGTCACTCTCACTGTATCCACCCTGCTGTCCGGTAATGGTCACTCTCACTGTATCCACCCTGCTGTCTGGTAATGGTCACTCTCACTGTATCCACCCTGCTGTCTGGTAATGGTCACTCTCACTGTATCTACACTGCTGCCCGGTAATGGCCACTCTCACTGTATCCACCCTGCTACCCAGTAATGGTCACTCTCACTGTATCCACCCTGCTGTCCGGTAATGGCCACTCTCACTGTATCCACCCTGCTACCCAGTAATGGTCACTCTCACTGTATCTACCCTGCTGTCCGGTAATGGTCACTCTCACTGTATCCACCCTGCTGTCCGGTAATGGTCACTCTCACTGTATCCATCCTGCTGTCCGGTAATGGTCACTCTCACTGTATCTACACTGCTGCCTGGTAATGGCCACTCTCACTGTATCCACCCTGCTGTCCGGTAATGGTCACTCTCACTGTATCCACCCTGCTGTCCGGTAATGGTCACTCTCACTGTATCCATCCTGCTGTCCGGTAATGGTCACTCTCACTGTATCCACCCCGCTGCCCGGTAATGGCCACTCTCACTGTATCCACCCTGCTGTCCGGTAATGGTCACTCTCACTGTATCTACCCTGCTGTCCGGTAATGGTCACTCTCACTGTATCCACCCTGCTGCCCGGTAATGGTCACTCTCACTGTATCCACCCTGCTGCCCGGTAATGGTCACTCTCACTGTATCCACCCTGCTGTCCGGTAATGGTCACTCTCACTGTATCCATCCTGCTGCCCGGTAATGGTCACTCTCACTGTATCCACCCTGCTGTCCGGTAATGGTCACTCTCACTGTATCCACCCTGCTGCCCGGTAATGGTCACTCTCACTGTATCCACCCTGCTGTCCGGTAATGGCCACTCTCACTGTATCCACCCTGCTGCCCGGTAATGGTCACTCTCACTGTATCCACCCTGCTGTCCGGTAATGGCCACTCTCACTGTATCTACCCTGCTGCCTGGTAATGGTCACTCTCACTGTATCCACCCTGCTACCCGGTAATGGTCACTCTCACTGTATCCACCCTGCTGCCCGGTAATGGTCACTCTCACTGTATCCACCCTGCTGTCCGGTAATGGTCACTCTCACTGTGTCCACCCTGCTGCCCGGTAATGGTCACTCTCACTGTATCCATCCTGCTGTCCGGTAATGGCCACTCTCACTGTATCCACCCTGCTGTCCGGTAATGGTCACTCTCACTGTATCCACCCTGCTATCCGGTAATGGTCACTCTCACTGTATCCACCCTGCTGTCCGGTAATGGCCACTCTCACTGTATCCACCCTGCTATCCGGTAATGGTCACTCTCACTGTATCCACCCTGCTATCCGGTAATGGTCACTCTCACTGTATCCACCCTGCTGTCCGGTAATGGTCACTCTCACTGTATCCACCCTGCTGTCCGGTAATGGTCACTCTCACTGTATCCATCCTGCTGTCCGGTAATGGTCGCTCCCACCCTCTCCGCTCTCTCTTTAGGGAAATTTTCACCCACTGCCCCCGTCCCCCCATTCAGCTTCCTTCGGTCTGCACCCCATTCTTACCAAGGGCTCGGAAGGTGCGGTTGGAAGGAGGGTGAGCAGCCCCAAGAAGTGATTCAGCCATCCAGGACCTGGTTGGCAAGCAATGGGAGCGAGGCATCAGAGGCAGGGGAGGGGGAGGCGAGTACCTGGGACATGCGGGAGGTGGAAAGGGGCATTGAGTGCAGGGGAGGGGGAGTTTCCAGTAAAAGTCACTTGGTGTTTCCAGTAAGTTTCAAATGGTTACAGTTGAAGTTAACTTGGCAAGTGGAATCACAACAGGCTTCCCATTGTAAGTGCCAGTTATTCCAGTTGTGTATACTTAAACCAGTAAACATGTCAATTGGTCCCAGTCAGATTCCAATGTCCATGGGCTGAATTCTCCCCTGGTTGGGGTGGGGGAGGGTGGGGGGGGGGTTGCGAGTGCAAACCCGATTGGCTGCGCGCTGCTGTTTTATGTGGATGGGCCAATTAAGGCCCGCCCAGTGTGACGCACACCTGGAAGCGCTATGCACGCTCTGTGTGTGCAGGAGGGATTCCCTAAGTTGGCGCCTGCGCTCGAAAGGGCACAGAAATCTCCTTGAGGCACCTCCGCCCCTCAGCGAGATTAGTTTAAATCCTGTTTTAAAATTAGTTTAAATTCTGGAAAATTTAATAAAGGTGAAAAAAATTTTTTGGGACATGTCCCCTCATGTGAAACTGTCACATGTCCACTAACTTTTTCAAAATTTTTTATTAAACCGTTCATGAAACCTCGTCCCACCCTGGCCTGGGCTATTTGCCTGCCCGCCAAAGGCAGCATTCTTAACTGTAATTACTTTCTTAATGGCCTTAATAAGCCTTTGACAGTTTGGCAGATGGGCAGTTGTGTCGGCTGTGCGCCTGCCGAACTGACAATCGAAATGACCCGCAGTGATGTTGGGATGCCTGCCCGATGTCACCGTGCATCATTTTACATGTCGGCGAGTGGGCCCCGTCTCTGCTCACCAACAGGAAAATTCTTCCCCATGTTAAATCCAACTGGATATCAGCTGGTGTCCAGTTATTCTAGTTAAAACCAGTTGTGTCCTTTTATTCCAGTGGAAATTAGTTATGACCAGTTGGTTTGAACTGATCTTCCCTCCAGGAAATGAAACCCAATGGTTTCACATTCTGGAACTTCTGTTTACTGTGTACATCAATAATTTGCATTTAGGGCTAAAGGAGTGGTGTTCAATTTTCCAGATTATATCAATACAAGAGTCATGGTCAATGGTACCAATATCGATAAGAAGGCTGAATAAATTGCACTGGCCACGATTTTTTCAATGTCAGTAAATGGAGATGCTAGATTTCGGCTAAAAATGGGGAATGGGGGTAAACTAAATAATGTGCAAGACTAGAGGGATTTGTCCATTCAGGTCACAAGACATTGAGGATTTACTCATTTGGCTAAGGCGATCAAAATGGAATACTGGGATTTTACACAAGGTATAGAATATGAAAGTTGAGAGGTGATGTGAATCAATATAAAATTTACAAAGACCACAGTTGGGATTACTTTTGAGCTAAGATATTGAGCTAGGTTCAGAGGATATTTAAATTGCCATCTTGCTACTTATATAACATGCTTTCTATTATTTAACTGAAAAAAATATATTCTAGTTATTTGCATAAAAATGTTAACATTAACTAATCTATATAATTGTAGCCTTCATAAGTGATTCATGCTTTTTTAATCAGTATGAAATCTGTTCAGATCACTTTCTCCCAGTAGATTATCTTGCTATGTTATGACAGTATTTATTGGATCATCAAATTACTTTGGTTCAAAGCCAGATCACTCCTGTTAATAGCAGCAAAGCCTGATTTTCTGGTGCAGTATCTTTCAAATCAAATATTCCTGAAGCCCTATGGTCATGTGACCAAACCTCCAAGAATAAAGGCAGCCAGATTTGGCAATTCTAATGAAACTGGAGAACATTGCCTCACTCCCCATTTAACAGAAATAGGGTCAACTTTAAATTGACTCCCCATTCTGGATAAAAACCAAAATCATCTGATGCATGAGATAAAGTGCCTTGCAGAAAACTGGATGAAGCTTATAAATTAAACTTCATTAATTTTGCATCTTTAAAATCCATGTTACATGCCACTTCTTTGGAGATGAGATTTTTGGGTAATAAATCAAGCTATGTAACTGAATCTTTTGAACTGAATGGCACTCTACAGTCTTGTATGAAGCCACCATCTGTCCACACCTTCTCAACGAGAGCAAAACACAGCCACCCCTTTCTGATTCCTCTCTGAGCCTCTGATAGTTTTGGCATGACGATGATGCAAAGAACCTTTCACAAGCCACTGCTTGTGAGATACCGTGTAGCATTTAGGCTCACTGTGATCACCCACTCGGTGGGTCAAAGTTACAAATTGATCTCTGGAATGCTGCGGGTACATCTTCACCAGCCACAGCTCAGTGATAAGTTGATCTTTGACACTTTTCTCCAAGACCAAGGGCATTTTCCACTCACCTGGCGGAGTTAGCAGTTTAGCAACACCATGCAACAGGCTACTTTATAGAGATTGGACGGGGTGGGATGAACTTTCTGTACAGCGTTCAGGCCCCAGAGCCTTCCCCCTCCAGATCAATCATTAATGATCCACTGGAGTTCCATGGAGCTTCCTGCTTCAGATATCACACAACGAAGACTTGAGTCTGAACTTCTGTCACTAGACAAAGGAGTGGGACTAGCTAAATTGCTCTTGCAGAGAGCCGATGGCATTTTGACAGGCCAAGTGGCCTTCTCCTTTGTTATAACCATTTTGAGAGTCTATAAAAGTGAACAAACGTGACATCAGAACTCAAAATTCTACTCATCACCTAGTGATCTCTGATTTTATTTGGGAATACTTAGCTGTGTTTTGTAACATTCCTTTGCTGTTGTCAGCAGACTATTCTCGCTTATATAAAAACACTGTTCCCCCCAGGCCATGTTCCTATCACAATTCCCAACACACAGCAAAATGCAAATAGTTGACCTTTATTTGGGGAAGTTTTGGGGGTTTGATCCTTCTGGTTGAAGCTTATAAATTAAACTCCATTATTTTTGCATCTTTAAAATCCATGTTAAATGCCACTTCTTTGGAGATAAGATTTTTGGGTAATAATGCCTGCTAAAATGTGACAGTGTGTGGCAGCTGCTTTTTCAATTTAAAATTTTCACATCATGCTCATTGTAAAATAGTAGCAGAGATAACTGCAGCGTAATGGTTCTGATCAAGAAGGAAAGCAATGGCCACAGATTTTGCTGGATTATTAATTACTCATATTTGCCTTTCATTTTCAGACATTTCCATGCTCTTGATTATCTCCCTCTGTACATAAATAATGTAATTTTATGGGGCTCGGCTATATCTGGAGAGCAAATGAAATAATCTCTCTCAGCCTTGGTTTTGTTTATGATCCAAAGGGGCATTCACAAAGACTTTGCAATGTAGATCAGCATAGTTGCATTCTAGATTTTTTTATTCAGTTGTTCCAAACTAAGGATAGCTGTAAGTTCTCATAAACAAAGCTAAACTCCTACTAAATAATTTAAAAATATGAAACACTGCATGTGTGTATTCTTTAAAAATGTACAGCTAGAAAGTGTTTTACAAGCACTGCTGTCTTTAGAAACCAATATTTATCTGTTCCTGTTTTCAAATCCATCCACAGCCTTGTTCCACATCTAAGTAATTTTCTCCAGCCATATGTTCACGCTCAGACCTACCACTCCTGCAAACCTGAACCACTGCCCCTCTCCTGCTTCCTGTTGCACTTTAAGCCACAATTCTCGCCAGGATCAATTTATTTTGCTACCTCATTCAAAAAACTACTGCAAACTTTACCTAGTTGACTATGCTTATCGGCCCTTTCCTTCTCTGTGATCTTCCCAGGTCTTGCTTGGCATCCTTGTCTCCCTGTTGTAAAGTTCTACTTGATGGGTGCTGTATAAGTACAATATTATATACAATACAGTACAGTCACTGTTCCAATATCATTGTTTGCTGAATTTAAGTAACAGTTAAATTCACATTATTGGAGACTTTCCCTTAACACCATGACCCAAAGTTTAAATAGCAGGGATTACAAGCTGAAACTTAGGACATTAGGTTTAAGAAGGAGAGTTGGAGAAACTTTTCTACCCAAAGAATAATTAACTTGTAAAACAATTTATGTAAAAGGTCATTGGCGCGCACAGTACGTATGAGTTCAAGAGGCAACTACATGCTTAGGAGAGAGAAAAAAACGTGATAGTAGGTACATAGAATTGAAAATAGTCCCAAAGAGCATCTTTCCAGTTCCAAGTAAAATTTTATGTTTTGTTTCCAGTGATGCGTGAATTTGAGAGTGCATTGTTCAGACTGGAATTCAGTTATACTGATGAAGAAAGTCCAAAGTTCAATCCTTGAACTCTACTGAGCTAAATTGCCACAGTCAGAGAGATACATATCCCTTAAGTGTCCATGTTAGGAATGGCAGCTCTTAATTCTGACCCATTATTCCTGTGGCACATCAGATGTGGAGAGTTCAATGTCCTGCCATGATTCTAGGTTCATTCATGAAGAATAGCTATTTAAGTGAGGTACCAGAGCGTGGGTGGAAAAAGCATTATTCTTTTATAATATAAAATAAAAAATAGAAATTACTCAGGTGTGGCACCATCTGTGGAAAGGGAGTTAATCTTTAAGGTCAAGGACCTTTCTTCAGAATGGAAGAAAGGTCCTTGACTTGAAACTTTAACACTGTTTCACTCTCCACTTATAGTGCCAGACCTGCTGAGTATTTCCAACATTTTCTGTTTTTATTTCAGATTTACAGCATCTGCAGTATTTTGCTTTAGTTTTAGCACTATTCTTATGTTCTAACCAGAATTAGGACACTGAGTTTTAAACATCATATTATTCCATCACAAGAATAGCTTTTATAAAATTAAGTCTATTATTTGATTTGATTAAAAAAAAGTTGCATTATCTGCAGGTATTGGAATATAAACAGTTCCATTGTTTATGACCAAATATTATTGCCTCAACCTCTCTACCAATATTGTCTTTGATGTTTAACAAGATCAATCGAAGAATACTTCTCCCTGAGGTGGTAATTAGTGGGCTCAAATTCAAGATCGTTATAAAAGTAGTTAAATGGAAGGTTAGAAAAAGATAGTTACACAGAGGATGGTTAGAATGTGGAATTCTCTACCACAAAACTGTGATTGAGCAATGTTCATGAATTAGTTACTTGAAAAGAAAGTGAAGAATACAGGAAGTGAGTAGGAAAGTGGGCTCAATTCAATTGGGTTGAATCACTTAATTTAGTGATTCAGTTGGAAATAAAATTACAGATTTAATGGACTGAATGGCCTATTTCTATACTGTAACAGAATCTGAATAATGAAGTATCTGTGGTTAAAGCAACTGAGATGTTTGCCAATCTGTGTACACAATACAGATTGGGTGCGCGGAATTGCAGAAATACTGCAAAGTGTTGGGCCCTTCCTTCTAACCAATCTTATCCACTTACACATTCCCCACCTATTCCAGGACCATTCGTTGACCTGGGAGATGTGAGTTCCCCACTGCTTACATCGGTACCCTGAGAGATGATGTACCGCCCAAGCACTGTCCTCACTCAATTCCCAGTAATTTGTCTAACATTCCCTTCTTGCCTGCTTAAAGGCCATTTCTAATTAAGAAATTACCTTGACTATGAATACCTGGTGCTAAGGAAACATACAGAATTTTGTAAAGCCACATTATCTTGGCAAAAATGTTCCACTTCTTCCACCTTAATTGGCTTAACATTGCAGGGTAGGAAGCTGAAATGAAAAAAATTTTGCTTATATATCTGGAAGTAACCTGAAATGTGACCTATAATGCGCTATAAATCAAGAACCTTTATTAAACAAAGTTACAATATTGAAAGTTATGTAGAATTTATTGCCAATGTTTGAATGTTTTGCTTTTTTTAATTCACAGAACTTCACTTCATAATAATCAGGGTGAGAAATCAGAGTACATCTCCCAGCAGACAGCACAGGTGTTATCCTTAGTACTTCTGGAAGTTGAAAACTGGTTTTGATTCCCATTCCTGCTAGAAAGTGCACATCTCCAGATGTTGGATGAGGGCATGATCTAGCTCATATTTTGCTCTGCATGGTTGAATATCCTGCTGAGACTTCACTGTCTTGCTTCATTAAATGATCATTCAAATAAAGCAATAACTAAGCCAATATTCCAGCATGATGCAGTGTCTTTAAGAAAGCAGATAAAATTTGGAGAAAATAATCAAAACTCTCACAATATTACCAAACTTTCCTACGTAGTTTCCAAAAAGTAATAACGGAGTTAACCAACATAAGCATATTTTGCTTTAATAGCTCTAAAAAATTGAATGGCTCAAAGTGTATGATACTGTATTAAAACACTTCAGAGCTACAGATATCATAAAGTTCGACAAATACCTCAACGTTTGTAAATGTCATTTTAACAAAAATACAATATCTACTGAATACACTGTGATTTGTCATTCTTCATAATGTGCACTTTTTCTTCTTAAACATTCCCCACATATTGAAGTTGGAATTATTAGGCCTTTTTAAAAAAATTACACTGGACCAGAGGATTGCTCATTGTTAAGCACACCCAATTATCCATTCATTCATCTAAATGGATGAAAAATTGGATGACTTCCATTGTGCATATTCGATTCTGCCAGCCTGATTTTCCCTTATGCGCTGACCCAGGCGATGTTTCATACCTAAGTGCAATGGAAAGAAATGTCTGTCCTAACCACTTTTGTTACTATGGCTTTGTTTTTCCTTAACACTGCTAATCTTTGATCCTTAATCCTGTTGACCATTCTATCCACCTTCCTTTTGTGTGGTCTATCTCCATGGCAGCAAGATCTCATGGTTCCACTGTTACCTTTCCCAATGTTGCTAGCATTTCTCTTTCCAGGGCTTTTCTTTTTAAAAACAAATTTCAGGTTGTGGCTGTCACTGGCAAGGCCGACATTCGAGCTGCCTTGAGAAGGTGGTGGTGGGCCTTCTTGACCTGCTGCAGTTTGGGTGGTGAATGTGCTCCCACAATGCAGGCAGGGGGATTCAGGAATGTATCTCAACAACTATGAAGGAAAGGTGAGATATGTCCGAGCCAGGATTGTGTGTGATTTAGACATATTGGTATTTCTCTGCATGGTCTCCTCTTGTGTGTCCAAGGTTCCATCCTCTAATCCTGATATGCATGCTTCCTGTTGGCAACATTATCCCTAAAGATAGGATCAGCTTTCATGAGTATGCGGCTGGCACCTGGACTTACCGTTCATTCATTACCCGCAGCTCTATGGCTGTTGCTGTACCATGTACTGCAGTGTTTGTCAAGTAAACGTTCACATTTCTGATGCCACACTGGTTGTCACTAGCAATTCCATATTCCACTCCCCAGTCCATCCCTCTTCCTATCTTCTCACTCGGGCTGAAATCAACTGTACTTTTACCTGCTCAATTCTGAACTGGGATTTTAAGCTATCACCAAGGCCTACTGAAGTCGATGGATATAAAAACCAGGAGAAATGTAGAACAGACTGCCGACCTGTTTTACATTACAAATAGTCAAAACCTATTCCAATCAGTGTTAAAAGGAATTTAAAAGCACTGTGTCCACTACAAGTATAATATTTATTCAGCACCATGTGTAAAAATGAATTTTCACATCAATTTCCCCAACAGATTTTTGTTCACTTGAATTCTTGTTAACTTTATCTACCCACAGTTTGCAGACTGAAAATAGATAATTGCCATTTGCCTGCTTCACCTTATTAATGTGACACAACCTCACCCTCAGCTTTTTTTTATGAAGTATAGGTGAACAGGTTCATTGCATGGGCAACCTTCCTGAAGGGGTTAAATTGACAGCAGATCTCAAATGACACTAGCAATTCTGAACTCTTCAGCCCATGTTATTTTTCACATTGCAAATGGATGGCTCTCATCAATTGGAGATGCCAAAGTGTTTGTACCACTGGGATGGGACATTGGTATTGTAAAGGTCCTCTTTTCACTAGTTTCAACAAAAAAGAAAACAGAGTACAGATTCATGTGCTACAGTTGAAAGCTCTGAAACTATTTTATCTATGTTTATTGCCACACTGAGTATCCCTATCCTAAAATGGTTTAATCCATGTTAGAAAATTGAAAGGAGAAGCAATTGCACCCCCAATACTGAAAAAAAGTATTTGTGAATAAATTACTGCCAAGTGACATTGGAGGTTGTGGTTTTTGGCATTGGCACCTTGGTTGTGAACAGGAGGCATTGCCATTTTCTTCTTTCACCAGCTGGTGACTCCCAGATGTGATAGTTGATGTCCAGGGCCATCATGTCACACTAGCGAGCATCCTTGAAGCAGTCTTGAGTGTCCCACTGGTCACTTCACTCTGAAACTGTTGGAAGTGGAGCCACAAAACTGTGCAGTGCTGTGCATGTTATCATGGAAGGACCAGATGAGACTGAGGAGCTTTGGTAGACAGACAGTTTTTCCCCACAATCTTGTAGAGCCTTGCTCTGCTGACAGTGTCGAATGTCTTAGTGAGACCAGCGAAAGTAAGGGAAAAAGGTATATCCTGTTCCCAAGTCTCCTCTTGTAGCTGGAGTCTGGGGAAGACCCTGTTCACAGTAGATCTGCTGGCACGGAAACTGTACCATGCTTCCAGGTACACCCGGCCTGTAAGTAGTTGCAGCCTTTTAAGTATGATGCTAGCAAAGCTCTTCCCTGTGATGCTAAGGAGTGATGTGCTCCCAAAGTTGTTGCAGTCCCTTCTGCCGCCTTTATTTTTATATTGTGTTTCGGCATCAGATATCTCCTGTGGAACAGAACCCACCTTCCAACAGGGAAGGAGAAGCTGCTCCCCCTGTCCAGGATCCTGACAGGCTAACCTTGTCTGTGAGTCTTTGGGGATATCTTGGACCCTTCCCCTCTCAAAGCCCCACTTCTATGGCAATGTGAATCACACGGGCCTTGTATCCTGGAAGAAATATTGATTAGCTAGGCTTGAGACCTTAACTCTCTTTTATCTTGGAAGTAAATGGGCAGTTTAAAGCATACCTGTTTCAAACCTGACATTTTCAACACTTCGCTGGGACTTTGGAGACTCTCAGTCTACCCGCTGTTAGCACACTTACTGCTGCCAATGTCTCTAAATCTAAAGAGCTTGCACCCTTCTCAACAAAACTCCCTTTAATCTCTAACAATCAAATCTCACAGGCTCGCTGTCAGACAGACTTCAGAACAAGTCACATGACCCCATTCATTTTACTTTAAGTTAAAGATACAGTCCCAAAACATAATTTTATAAACCACGTAATTGTAACAGGTTACTTTTGACTCTTAATTCATGTTCCTCTACAAGGGGATATTTCAGAAAAAGCAGAGCTCCTATGATGTAGGTGATACAATTACCTTATGGAAATCACTGCACATAGTTTAAAGAGGAAATAGTTTGAAAAAACTTGCATCTGGAATTTTGGCATGAATTCTCCAGTAGGAGACTGGTGAAACCCCCAGGGAAAGGGTTTAACTAGCAAAAAATGTTCAGTCTCAAAACCAAAAAAGACTTGTGTTTATATAGTGCTTTTCATGATCACTCTCACAGAGTAGTCAGATTTCTAACTGGAAGAGATCAATTATTTTTGTAAGGTCCTGTTAACCCGCTGGCTTGAAACCACCAAATAAGATTTATCTCCTGTTGATTATTCAGCTGTGGTGCTATTTAAACGATTCAATCGAACAGGATCAAACTAGACTACAGGCAGTGCCTCTGAGACCTGAGCCTTGTTCTGAGTTCTCTCCAAAAGTAAACAAGTAACCACCATATTTTCATTAGTTTCAGGGTTATGTAATAATATCCTACAACAATTTCTGTTATTGGTCAAATAACCAGTTGCAGGCTCAAAGGAGTCAGGAGCACAACAATTGAGATCTGTTGTCATTTTGATTGCCACCAGCAGAGCCATCATGAGTTGGATCTAAATGGGCATAGGTTTGGGTCCATAAAGTGGCAGAGGTCGCCCAAGTCTTCCTTAGCTAAATTGTAGTCTCCTGCAGCACAAGTTTCCACTCATGCCTTTGTGTGTGTGTTGTGGTCTGTACATTTGTACAGGTGAGATAACGGCAAGAGGGTCTAAGCCTCCTGTGATGCTGCAAGACTTGGGTTTCTCCCTGCAAAGCTCCTGTCCTTCCACAAAAAATGGGAAATAGGGCGATCCCTATAGGGAAACCCAAGGTGCTGTTGATGAAGGAGAGCAAGTTGTGCTCTCCAGAGATATCAAGACTGGGTGAAGTCAAACTCAGGAGTACCCAAAAGTTTAAAAAAAACACAATTTTTTCCAGGGATGTTGATATTGTAGATGAAGGAAAGAACATTTGCTGTAGACAGATGTACACTCCATCAGTGTGACTGGATCACTATGAGAGAAATTCTGATAGCTGATGTTATCCAGTATTGGTCTATCATATTAACATGTTCGCTTGAAAAGGGATAGGCGGAGGAATAGCCCAACCCAACTTTTAGTGGAAGCATTTTCAGATGCCAAAACAGTTCTGAGCCTCAGTGTAATAAGATCCTCTTTCTGATGATCCTCTTGTGCCCAAAGACATGCCAAAATATGGGGAAACATGGAGCACCGAGGTCCTTTGTAGTTTGGGAAAGGATTGTAAGTTCATGCAAGGAAATATGGCACTACACTAAAGTTATGTTGACCATAAGATCAACTGTGGGTCAGATTGGTGATGAAGGTTTACATATTTTGCTCACAGGTGGATTATCTCATCTGAGAAAAGCTTGATATTCCTATTTCATTTGACCTTGTGGAACACCCAATAACAACATGAGTGTAAGAAAACACCACAGAATCTGAAAACAGCTCTTGGCTAGAGGATACAAGTTGTCACAGTAAAGACAGAGAACAAATGAAGAGGTAAAAATAGGAAACTAATGGGACTATTTATAATTCTCATGATGCTTATTGCTCGCTATCCCTGAAATAAAATGATACACCAATGGAACTATTTATACACAAATGTTTCCAAGTTGGATGATGTTACTGTGTCAGTGCACTCTTTATCTGATCACACTATAATACGTAAAAGCACAGCAGGTCCAATTGTGTCTTCTCTGTTTTTATGTTTGTGAAATAAACATATCCCACTGCTTCGGTGGCCTCGGGTAATGTGGCTTCGTAATTTTCTGCTCTTTAGTATAGGCCAGAAATATTAGCTCAGAAATAAAATATTTTTACCAGGAGCTGAGATTCCCAGATCAATACATGTCCCTGTCAGCAAATGTAGCTCAATGATTTTGTCTGCTGTTATCAGTAAAGCACGCAGTTTGGGTACAGTATGTGGAATGGGTACAGCAGACAGCACTCGCTTATTACTATTTATCAGGTAGACCTGCCTCATTGCTTCTGCAGGCAAACCTGCTACTACAGCTTTTTGTTGCTATTGATTTGACATGATTTTGTTTCACACGACCAACAGGTGACTGGATTTGATTAGAAGCAGCAGAATGTTTTGATTTATGAATTTAATTCCCCTTGAACGGCTGAGGATTCATTTTCACGCCTGTCAAGCTGGTTTCTTTGGGATATGTGCATCTGTACAGTACGTGCAGGCTGATCTACCTTAGATTCTGGGAACAGACTGCAATTTCCAGGCTTTAGAGGGATCATTATTACTGTTTTGCTGGTAAACAGAAAATGGAATTAACCCCTTCGCTTTATGGAAAGCCTCCGGTATAAATTGCTTTACAAGATCCTGGTAGATTTTATGAAACAACTTGGAATAATTTTCTTCTTCTGGTGAAGCAAATCTCCCATCTGTGTTTTTAAAAATTCTTTCATGAGATGTGTGTATCGATGGCAAGGTCAGCATTTCTTGCTCATCCCTGACTGCTCTTGAGAGGGTGGTGGTTGCAGAACCCACCAGATATTCATTAGATTGACAATATACACCAACAAATTACCACCTTTTTGGTGAAAATGGAGATTTCCTTCTACTAAATTCATCAATATTTAGCTCTCAACCAAGAGGCTAAAGGATTAAGTTATGAGGACCTGTTGCATAGATGAGATCTAATTGAGGTGTTTGAGATGATTAAAGAAGAGTCCAGAACAAGGCAACATAACCTTAAAGTTAGAGCTTGGTCAGTCAGGGGTAATGCCAGTGAGCATTTCTTCACACAAAGTTAATAGAAATATGGAACTCTCTCCCCCATAGAACAGTTGAGTCTAGATCAAGTGATAATTTCAAAAATAATCTTGATCCATTTTTTTCCAGACAAGGATGTTAAGGCTTACAGACCCAAGTTGGGTGGATTGAGTTAAGGTACAGATTGGCCATGATTGGCAATGGATTGGCAGAACAAACATGTTGCCCTACATTATATCAATGATTACAGTTCAAAAGTACTTCATTGACTGTAAAGTGCTTGGGATATCCTGATGTTGTGAAAATACTCTATGTTAATACTTGTGAATTCTTTATTTTCCCTGGGCTTTCTGCCTCCCTTCTCTGATACTTCAAAAGATCTGAGTGGACAAAAGGAGAAACCTACTCTGCCTTGTCCTCCCCACAACCTTTCAGTAGCTGAACCAATCAAGACACATTGCACCATTTTCTGGTGGACATATGGTCAGTGCATACCATTTTTCCTGCCAATACCATTCCCTGAACTCAAGGTTCTGGAACCAGTTGTTAGGCCTTGATGTTCAGCCTTTAGATGTCGTCAAAAGGAGCCACTGACCAAAAAGAGAAAAAAGGTCTGTACGATCCCCCTCAGAGTGTGGCTGGGCACAGTCAGCATCAGCATTGTGGAAATGTGACATTTTCCACTGGAAATGCAATTTTGTTTTTGAAAGAAAGCTGGTAGATTGCTCATATATCCCTGGGGCTTGCCCCAGCAAGTCTACATGCCCAGATTGTTAAAGGCTTATGAGTCCTGCCCCCAGGCCCAGAACTACAATGGGGTCAGGGTATCCCTTGGGTAGAGGGAAGTCCTGTCCGACTGGAGATGCGTCCCACTTAAAATGCTGTGTGGAGGGTGCAAAAGCAAGAATGTTTCTGTCAGGATATTCAAAGTTCTTATGGGATTCCCAAAAAAGATAAACAGAATGTTTTGATAACTGGTACTGATTGTTGCACATCTTTTATATACTTCACATTTACACTTCCTCAGGGCACTTGCAATATTTTTAAATAAACATATACGTTGATGCATAAACAAATGTATAGTAAAAACATTTCATTTATGAGAAAATAGGTCAGCTTAAAGAATTTTAAGTATGTCCTTGCACTGGTTACATTCTTGTCATTAGTGAAGGAGGTTAAACTTTGCCCCACGTATCAACCATTGGTAGATTAATAGCTGTAAAACTACTGTAACTCCTGCCACCCAACAGTAACAGGAACTTGGCTCCCACTCTGTCCATTGGTCATTTCTCCCACCACTGACGTCACTATTGTGCATCAGCTGCCCACCATCTGCTTCCCAAAGCTTCTTTCTCTCTTTGCCACTTCCTCCTGCTCCCTGCGGCCCACTCTCTGCTGTCCATTCCTCTGCTCCCTGGTCCCTCCTACTCTTCACCATCACTTCTGCCACTTTCCACTCCCTCCCGCTCTCTTTGCCACTTCCCCTGCATTATTTGCTGCTCCCCACTGCTCTCTCCTCTGCTTCCCCCCCCCACCGGCTCTCTTTGTCACCCCCCCACATTTCCCGCTTTCCCCATTACAGCGGGAATGAGAGGCAAAGGGACACAGAGCGTATGGGAGGCCAACCAACTGGGATGGGAGGAAGTGGTGAAGGGAGCAGTTCCCCCTGGGATGTTGGGAGAATAGTGAAGAAAGTGGGAGGGACCGGTAAAGGTTGTGGGAGGGAATGGCAGAGGGAGAGGCAATGGAAGAAATAAGAGGGAGAAGCAAAGAGCAGGGGGAAGCGAGAGGGAGCAGGAAGCGGGAAGGAGGGAGAACGGTGTTGTGTGCTCTTCTCCGCCTTTGTTAGATCTGCACCATCCTTGTTGTAGACAGCTACCTGGAATGTCGCTGTCAGTGATGTCCTCGGCATTGACACTGCTTATGCCAGGAGTGCGCCCTCTGCAGTTGTGGCAACACTAAAAGCTGTCTCGTAAAAATTGAGAACTGAGTCATTATTTTTTAAAACATGGTCAGTTTGTCCTGAAAAATTGCATCCAATGCAAAACAGCTTTCATTGTAACATGCACAGCAATTTAAATTCATTGGTAATCTGCTTCAGAATGTGTTTACACCACATCATGAATTATGTGAAGATATTAATATCATGGTGCATTATTATGTGCATTTGATAATACCAATTGTCTGAATAATTAAGCTGTTGATAAACCATTAATCTCTCGCAGTTCTCCAGACTAGTAACGTTGCAATCTGTAATGCTATTTCAAAATTATATCTGTCTGTATGTTACATAAAAAGCAGGAGCTAGGAGGAGGTTGGTTAATGGCTGTAATGCAATCTCAATGTCCTGGTGTTGTTCTTAAACCAACTGAGCTATGCTTTCGTGGTTTAATATCATCGTAACCCCTCAATTGAATTATATGGAGAATAATGGACACCTGGGAAAAAAGCTGTAACTATATCGGGGTTCAGATGATACTATAAACCTTGAAGAGTGAAGCCCAAATGGTTTGTTATAGCCATCTGAATTATTAGAAGAGGTTACAGCCTCGAAGTCACTCTGGAATATCTATCTTTTGTTTTAGTACAATGCAAAATGTAAATTTCATTGTTCTGGTCAGCCGGCTTTGTTGATTTTCAGTATGTTGTGTAACGCATCATGATGTTCACATTGAAGTGTATTCAGAAAGAGTTTGCAGCTTCTTTTCAAGAAATAATAACAGTATTCCCCTTGAACATTGCAATAAGCAGAGAATAGGCCTTTGGCCTCTGTGTTTAAAAATATGGGGCCTATGCAGTCCTGGTCTTGCAGCACTTCATGCATTTCTTATTGCATTGTTTGTCCTTTAGCATCTGTTTCTTTGTATTGCTACAAGTTTAGGTGAGTTTGACTCAGTGATTTTGGCCGGTACACATTGATCTGGTAACATGTTAGTTCCTTTCCAGAAATAACAAAGTCGTATGGGGTTTGGCATAGCTACAGCCATAAGAATCTAGGAACTTCAGGAATTGGAGCTGAGGTGGGACAGTGGTCCGTTTGAGCCTGCTCTACCATTCAACTAGATCAAGGCTGATCTTAGACCTCAACTCACACCATCCCCATATCCTCTAATCCCTTAGAATCCAAAACATTATCGGTCCCTGTCTTGAATATACTCAGCTGCAAATCCATAGCTCTCTGAGGTAGAGAATTTCAAAGGTGCATAACCCCTTGAGTGAAGAAATTTCTACTCGCCTCACCCCAAAATGGTCACTCCCTGATTCTGAGACTGTGGCCCTGAGTTCTTGATTCCCCAGCCCATGTGAAACAACCTCCCAGCATGTAACCTGTCAAGCTCCCTAATAATTTCATATGTTTCAATGAGATCACCTCCTTCTAAACCCCAGAGAATATAGGCCTAGTTTAATCGATCTCTTCTTGTTGGATAATCCCCACATCCCAGGACTTGGTCTAGTGAAAGCGTTGTTGCACTCACCCCAAGGCAAGTATGTCCTTCCTTAGGTAAGGAAATTGAAACTATACATAGTACTCTAGGTGTGGTAGTACCAAGGCCCTTATAATTCGATAATATATGTTGTTACAACCAGGGAGGACACTTGAACAAATTAGCATTGAAAGGGAGGAGGTATTAGCAGTACTGGGCGGCTTAAAAGCAGATAAATCCCCAGGCCCAGATGGGATGTATCCCAGGCTGTTATGTGAGGCCAGGGAGGAGATAGCAAGGCCTCAGGCATTAATTTGCAAATTCTCTCTGGCCACGGGAGAGATGCAGAGGACTGGAGGACAGCCAATGTGCTACCATTTTTCAAGAAGGGTAGTAGGGATAAACCAGGTAATTACAAGCCAGGGAGTATAACATCAGTGGTAGGGAGACTATTGGCAAAAATTCTGAGGGACAGGATTAATCTCCACCTGGAGAGACAGGGATTAATCAGGGATAGTCAGCATAGCTTTGTCAGGGGGAGATCATGCCTAACAAACTTGATTGAATGTTTTGAGGAGGTGACCAGGTGTGTAGATGAGGGTGGTGCAGTTGATGTAGTTTATATGGACTTCAGTAAGGCTTTTAACAAGGTCCCGCACGGGAGAATGGTCAAGAAGGTAAGAGCCCATGGGATCTAGGGCAATGTGGCAAATTGAATCCAAAATTGGTTTAGTGGCAGGACGCAGAGGAGAATGGTTGAAGGTTGTTTTTGCAATTGGCAGCCTGTGACAGGTGGTGTACCTCAGGGATCGGTGCTGGGACCCTTACTGTTTGTAGTGTACATTAATGATTTAGATGTGAATATAGGAGGTGTGATCAATAAGTTTGCATATGACATGGAAATTGGTGATGTTGTAAATAGTGAGGGGGAAAGCCTTAGATTACAGGATGATATAGATGGGCTGGTAAGATGGGCAGAGCAGTGGCAAATGGAATTTAATTCTGAGAAGAGTGAGGTGATGCATCTTGGGAGGACTAACATGACAAGGGAATACACAATGAATTGGAGGACCCTAGGAAGTACAGAGGATCAGAGGGACCTTGGTGTACATGTCTATAGATCCCTGAAGGCAGCAGCTCAGGTAGATAAGGTGGGTAAGAAGGCATGTGGGATACTTGCCTTTATTAGCCGAGTCATAGAATATGAGAGCAGAGAGGTTATGTTGGAGCTGTATAAAACGCTAGTTAGACTATAGCTGGAGTGCTGTGTGCAGTTCTGGTCACCACATTATAGGAAGGATGTGATTGCACTGGTGGGGGTGCAGAGGAGATTCACCAGGATGTTGCCTGGGCTGGAGCATTTCAGCTATGATGGATAGACTAGGGTTGTTTTCTTTAGAGCAGAGAAGGCTGAGGGGGAACCTGATAGAGTTAGGCAAAATTATGACGGGCATAAATAGGGTAGACAGGAAGAAACTTTCCCCCTTAGCAGAGGTATCAATAACCAGGGGGCATAGGTTTAAGGTAAGGGGTAGGACGTTTAGAGGAGATTTGAGGAAAGGTTTTTTCACCCAGAGGGTGGTTGGAATCTAGAACACATTGGTTGACGGAGTGCTAGAGGCAGGAACCTTCACAACAATTAAGAAACATTTAGATGACCACTTGAAATGTCACAGCAAACAGGGCTATGGACCAAGTGCTGGAAAATGGGATTAGAAAAGATAGGTGATGGCTGGCATGGACACGATGGGCTGAAGGACCAGCTTCTGTGCGGTATAATTCTATGACTCTGTAAAACCTGTCAGGACTTGTACTTTATTTCCCACTCCTTGATTGATCAGGGTATTTAGTAATTTATAAAGGGTGGATTTGTCACCTCCCGCCGTTAGCGGAGGTCATGTGGCTGGGGATAGAGGATACGGTGGGATGCAAAAAGTTGGTTTCCCGACATTGGGAAATGAGGTTGGGATCTGTCTCTCCTGATGTTCATGGCAGGACAACTTTCCCACTGATGCTCGGCAGGAACCCGTTTTGCACCCCATGCCTGCTCATTAAAACCCCAACAGACTGGAATCGTGCATCCCTGTCAAATCTTCTGCCCCGCTAGCAGGAATTTGCACAGTTCCATTAGCCAACGTGCACCCGGCGAAAAGGAATTTTACAGCACTTACCTTACAGTTGAAGTTGGCTGCGCCACTGGAGTTGATCGCAGGTATCGTGTGCTCAATGACCCAAAGTGGGGGAGGCCTGGGGGACATGGAGAAGGGGTGGGTGAAAGGGGCAAAGTGGGTGGGGAGATGATGTGGAGGAGATGAAATGGGGGGGCCAGAGGAGACAGCAGGGGAGGTGGGTGGAGTGAGCTGGGAAAGAAGGCCTGAAGGGGAAGTGCGGAGTGAGTGGGGTGGGTGCTGCAGGAGTGTTTCAAAGGGAGGGAGTCAGTTGAGTCAATGTTGGAATTCTGGGTTGAGAAATGAGGGTGCTGATGTTAGGGGTGCTGGTGACTATGGGAGGGGGAAGTCAGATGCAGTAGGGTGGTAGGGTCAGCGTTTGGATATGGCAGTATAGTTTTTCTCTGGAGGGTCATTGAGAGGGCCAAGGATGGTGGCATGGATTACAGGAGGGGGAGGATCAGCGTGGGCATTGGCACAGTATCTGGTGTGGGCTCAGCGGGGAGGGAAGGCATAGTCAAGTTGACAGTTAAAGGGTCCAAGGTGATGGGGGAGGCTCAAGGGTTATTGAGGGGAAAGTGGAATTGACATTGTGGGGGGGTCAATGGGTGAAGGGGGGAAGTTAGTGGGTGAGAGGAGGGGAGTCTGGTGAAGGCCACACAGCAGTAGGTCTGGCCCAGAGAGTTCACACAACAATGAGATCTCAGCAAGATGTTGAGCTGCCGAAAGGCAGCAAATGAGACATTTGACATTGGCTCCATTCAGAGTTAGGGAAGATGGGAGGCGGATGCGTACAAAGGGCATGCAGGTGAATGGCAACCAACTCATGACTGTAAACCTCTATCTGCCCAGAGGAATGGACCAGCCTGACGTGGGCTCATAGGGTTAGTCTTTCTATTGTGATAAGGTCTATCCATGGAGTCTCGAGGGCAGTGGAGGCAAGCTGAAAAGTCAGTGGGAGGCTTCTCGCATCATCAGCTTGTCAAAGAGCAATGAGGGAGGTGATGACATAGTGGTGGTGTTGCTCGACTAGTAATCCAAGATACCCAATGTAATGTCCTTGGGACCTGGGTTCGAATCCCGCCGTGACAGATGGTAGGATCTGAATTCAATAAAAATCTGGAATTAAAGATCTAACAATTACCATGAAACCATTGTCAATTGTTGTAAAAACCCATTTGTTTCACTAATGTCCTTTAGGGGAGGAAATGTGCTGTCCTTACCTGATCTGGCCTACATGTGACTCCAGCCTCTCATATGCCCTATTTTTGCCACTACAAAGTCTCAAAAAAAGGAATGAAACTGGACGGACCACCTGGCATCGACATAGGCATCGGAAATGACAACGGCAAACTCAACCATGTCAACCCTGCAAAGTCCTCCTTACCAACATCTGGGGGCTAGTGCCAAAATTGGGAGAGCTGCCGCACAGACTAGTCAAGCAACAGCCTGACAGTCATACAGCAATCATATCTTACAGATAATGTCCGAGACACCACCATCACTGTTCCTGGGAATGTCCTGTCAAACTGGCAGCAGAATCGTATTGAACACAATCTGTAACTTCATGGTATAGCATAACCCCCACTCTACCATTACCATCAAGCCAGGGGATCAACCCTGGTTCAATGAAGAGTGCAGGAGGACATGCCAGGAGCAGCACCAGGCATACCTAAAAATGAGGTGTCAACCTG
The DNA here is from genome assembly GCF_017639515.1 of Carcharodon carcharias. NCBI lineage: Eukaryota > Metazoa > Chordata > Chondrichthyes > Lamniformes > Lamnidae > Carcharodon > Carcharodon carcharias. The sequence continues at coordinate 200,818,836 of NC_054471.1, forward strand.
GTGAAGCTATAACACAGGACTACTTGCATGTCAAACAGCTTAAGCAGCAAGTAATAGACAGAGCTAAGCGATCCCATAACCAACATATAGATCTAAGCTCTGCAGTCCTGCCACACCCAGTTGTGAATGGTGGTGGACAGTTAAACAACTCACTGGAGGGGGAGGCTCCACAAATATCCCCATCCTCAATGGTGGAGGAGCCAAGCATGAGTGCAACAGATAAGGCTGAAGCATTTGCTACAATCTTTAGCCAGAAATGCCAAGTGGATGATCCATCTCGGCCTCCTCCAGAGGTCCCCAGCATCACAGATGTGAGTCTTCAGCCAATTCATTCCACATGATATCAAGAAATGGCTAGTGCAAAGGCTATGGGGCTTGACAATATTCCAGCAATACTACTGAAGACTTGTACTCCAGAACTTGCCGCTCCCCTAGCCAAGCTGTCCCAGTGCATCTACAACACTGGCATCTACCCCGCTATGTGGAAAATTGCCCAGGTATGTCCTGTACACAAAAAGCAGAACAGATCCAACCAGGCAGTTATGACACAGCAGTTGGTAAAGGCTGAGCTGTTTAAATCCCAGAGGTAAACTTGAACAACTGTCATAACTATTATTTTCAGTTGGTATGTTTGAGATGCAGCTCTGAATTCAGGAATAAGACCACTGAGCCTCATGAGGCTTTTTATATAAAACTAAATTTAACATTTATTAATTTACAACAAATTAAACACATACACATGTCTACAAATTACTGCCATAATAACTTTTAAACAAATCCCCAAATTAATCACTCCCAGGTAAATCTTCACCAAGGCAACAATAACCCATAGACTTTAAACAGACACCAGGCAAAGCACATTTGACCTTACAAATTCAAAACGAGGTTCCTTTCAAATTTTGTTCCTTTGCAGAGAAGGTTGTAGGCTTACAGGCTGGATAGATCTTAAATGTCCCTGACTTACACACACAAACACTTTACTGTTTATACCCAGCATTTCCTTTGAATGTAAATTTTCCATTCTATTACTAGGTTTTTAAAATTTTACCTCCTAACAATAATCCTTTCTTTCCACCAAGTTTTTGGTAACATAAACACATTGCTTGGCGTCTCTCAGCTAGGTGCAAGATTTTACCCATTCTTTTGAATGCTTTATTCAACAAATGCAAATTTAAACTTTATCTTTTCCTCCTTATGTTTATCTAATTAACATCTAAAAACTATTATACATCAAAGCACCCAGACTAGCTGGCTTTAATCCAATTAAGACACACACAGACACAGACCCTACTACAATTCCAATTTAAAAAATAATTTCCAAGAACACTATAGGCATTAATATCTCTTCATGATACCAGCCAATTACAGCCCCATCAGCCTGCTTTCCATCATCAGTGAAGTAATGGAAGGGGTCATCAACAGTGCTATCAAATGGCACTTGTTTAGCAATAACCTGCTCACTGATGCCCAGTTTGGTTTCTGCCAGGGCCACTCAGCTCCTGACCTCATTACAGCCTTGGTTCAAACATGGACAAAAGAGCTGAACTCCCGAGGTGAGGTGAGAGTGACTGCCCTTGACATCAAGGCAGCATTTGACTGAGTGTGGCATCAAGTAGCCCTAACAAGGAGCCAATGGGAATCAAGGGGAAAACTCCGCTGGTTGGAGTCATACCTAGCACAAAGGAAGATAGTTGTGGTTGTTGGAGGTCAGTCATCTCAGCTCCACAACATCACTGCAGGAGTTCTTCAGGGTAGTGTCCTAGGCCCAACCATCTTCAGCTGCTTCATCAATGATCTTCCTTCCATCACAAGGTCAGAAATGGGGCTGTCTACTGACAGTTGCACATTGTTCAACACCATTCATGACTCCTCAGATACTGAAGCAGTCTATGTCCAAATGCAGCAAGACCTGGACAATATCCAGGCTTAGGCTGACAAGTGCCAAGTAACAGTCACACCACACAAGTGTCAGGCAATGACCATCTCCAGCAAGAGAGAATCCGACCATCTCCAACAAGAGAGAATCCAACCATCATCCCTTGATGTTCAACGGCATTACCATCACTGAATCCCCCACTATCAACATCCTGGGGGTTACCATTGACCAGAAACTGAACTGGACTAGCCATATAAATACTGTGGCTACAAGAGTAGGTCAGAGGCTAGGAACAGTGTGATGAGTAACCCATCTTCTGACTCCCCAAAGCCTGTCCACAAAGCACAAGTCAGGAGTGTGATGGAATATTCTCCACTTGCCTGGATGAGTGCAGCTCCCACAACACCCAAGAAGCTCAACACCATCCATGGCAATGCAGCCCTCTTAATTGACATCCCATCCACAAACATTCACTCCCTCCACACCGATGCACATTAGCAGCAGTGTGTACCATCTACAAGATGCACTGCAGGAATTCAACAAGGCTCCTTAGACAGTACCTTCCAAACCCATGATACCTGGGAGGCTTTATTCCAACAAACCTTCAGCTAGAACACCACAGGTGGACCTTCAACACATACCAGGACTGCAGGCTCCACACTCGATACCTGAATGCTAAATCTGCCTGGATAGGAACATCAATAAAGCTCAACGTTAAACAACTCACTCATAACATCATGGGTTCCCGGCCACCTACAGAAGTAAGGAATCACCCTGAGACAAGCTTACATATCAAAATTTAATGAGATTACAAAATACTCTGCTTTTCTATTTTTTCTTCCAAAGTAGCAACTTTACACTTACTCTCATAATATTCCATCTACCATGTTCTTGCCCACTCACTTAACCTGTTGATATCCTTCAGCAGTCTCTTTATGACCTCCTCACAACTTACTTTGTCACCTAACTTTGCATCATCAGCACACTTGGATACTTTGCACTTTTGTTCCCTCGTGTACATCATTGATATAGATTGCTGTATGTGACACAACTGGAGTATATGGAGAGCCCCTCCTGATCTGTCCAGACAGCAGGGTGTGCTTTTAAGACCCCAATGACCAATCTAGTAGAGACATGTGCCTCCTTTTAGAATTACTGTGCTGCAGCTTGGGTTATTCTTGATCTGCAGGAGCAGCTGGTAGGTACATGCCACCCAGCAGCCATTTATTGCTTTCTGATCAAATAATTAAGCATGTGTGATTGTTTGACAGCTCTTCTTAAAGTTAAGGACATATTAAATGTTGTTTCATGGATATACTTTAAAAAGTATTTCTCAGTTTGTCCTGATTGAGTAGTCCACCTGAGGCCAATTGGAGAGGCAGAGAGGGAGATAGGCTGAGAGTTTTCTTCAGCCACAAAATGGCGCATAAAGGGTGATTTCCAGGGAGCGTGTATCCAGTCCAGTTCACATTGCAGTTTGGTACAACTGATTTGAATAATGTTTTTCTGTCTTAAGGAGAGATTGTTCAGCACATAACCAATGCCAATTAAAAATATGTTGTTTCTTTTGTTCACTTACCTATTTACTGTTTAATAAATTGGTCATTGTAAAGCCTAAACCAAAGCTCAGAGAAGTATTAAATCTGTTTTCTGTTGAAGTTGAGGCCGATTACTTAACAAGCACTTTACAGCCTTTCGGACTTAACATTGAGCTCAACAACTTCAGACCATGAACCCCCTCTCCATCCCCACCCCTTTTTGATCTCCTTTTTCTACATTCGTTTTTATTTTTTTAATTTAATTTTTCCCCCACTCATTTTCATTATTATTATTTTTAAAATTTATTTCCATTTTCATTCATTGTTTGATCGCCAGCTCTTAGCCTATTTTTGACTTTTTCCCTCACCATCGTCCCCTCCCCCCACCCACTCGGGCCATCTGTCATGTTCCAGAGCGCTTACCCTGGTCCTGCCATTATCACATTCTGCTTCCCACTCTCCACGTCACCATTAGCACCTCCTTTAGCCAGTAACACCACTATTAACAACCCTTTACCTTCTGTTTATGACATCTTTTGCAATCTCTCCTTTGCCTCCACCTATCGCTGGCCCTCTATCCAGCTTCACCTGTTCCACCTCCTTTAAACAGTATATATTTCACCACATTTCTACTTCTTTTTAGCTCTGAAGAAGAGTCATACGGACTCAAAACGTTAACTCTGTCTTTCTCTCCACAGATGCTGTCAGACCTGCTGAGTTTTTCCAGCAGTTTTTGTTTTTGTTACATAACAAGTGTTCCCTGTTTGATCCTTGGGTTTGCTACTTAACTAGATATTGGGTGTATTGTGTCATCAGGTGCAGGCTCTCCTATAAGAGATATCTTAGATGCTGAATGCTAGACGGTTTGAATAAAATCCCCACAATGTAGCATGGAATTTCCCCTGACATGATGTAGTCATCCAGTAGAAATTCAATACAGCAGAGAAGCCAGGTAGATGATTGGAAAATCAGGTTGTATTAGTACCACCTATCAGACTATTCACTCTACAAACCTGAAAACACTTGTACTCATCTGTGAGTAGTGAATCTGTTTTTATCAAATGATGATTAATAGTCAGGTAGTCAATACAACAAAAAATTGAAAAGGCTCCCAGTTTATTAAATTTGAATATGCAATATAGTGAAAATGGTAAAAGTAAAATATATGAATATTAAAATCAACATTATAAGCCTCAATCCCTTTATTATGTCGCATATATAAATACAATGTTTACAATTATTCAGAGACTGTGCAGAATAAAGACATAATTCTTGGGTCCAAACATTAACTTTACATCACAGTATATAAGTGGCCATATTATACATTTGACACAATTCATGATGTACCATTTCAAAGGTGCAAAATTAAATCACCGTTCAAGGTCAGTAAGCAGATTTGAGGGCTTCTGTTGAGGTCATTGGTCACAAGGGTCACTTGTTAATAAAAATCTAATTACTGTAACATAAATCAGTTTGCAGTATATGAATATTTAAGAAATTAGGTATTGTGATGTAACATTGCTTTGGAATGTAAACAGATTGTGCCTCACAAAGAAAACCCTTTGGAGTACAAAAGATGCTTCTGTTGTACAGATCTTTGATCAGACCTATCCTGAGTACGGCATTCAGTTTTGGGAACTGAACCTCAGGAAAGATATATTGTCCTTGACGGGAATACAGAGCAGATTCACCAGAATGATACCAGACATAACAGATTAAATGATGAGCGCAAGGTTGCATAATCTTGGTTTGTAATCTTCCTATTAAGTTAAGGGGTAATTTTCTTGCGGTCTTTAAAATGATGAAGGGACTCAACAGTGTAGATGCAGGTAAACTATTTTCTCTGGTGGAGAATTCAGAATGAGGGAGCACAATCTTAAACTGAGAACTAGGCCATTTAGAAGTGAAGTCAGGAAGCATTTGTCATACGAAGCAGTTGTCATACAAAGCATATTAGAAATCTGGAACTCATTCCCTTAAAAGGCTTGGACAGTTGCGTTGGAAGACATTTAAAGGGGTAATGTCTTGATGAAGAAAGTTCGGTTGATATTTGTGCAACTACAGCACAATAATCTGAATAGTAAAGCTAACCAAAAACTTGCATTCATATAGCGCCTTTAACGTACATTCCCAAGGGACTTCAAAATGGAAGCTAGCAGGGAAATGAATACAAACGAGGGAGGGAGAGATTAGTAGGTTTAGTGAACACTTTTAAGGGTTCAGAGACTGGTGGACATGCGGAGGAGAGGAGGGGGAGAGTGGAACTAATTTGTAGAAAACAACTTATGACTTAACTTATCACTTATCTTTCCAAACTTTATGCATCTATGCTCGAAGAAAGAATCTCATCTGTCACGTTAATGACAGGTATTACTCTTTAATCAATTTTTAAGTTGTATGTGTAAACTATACTTTGTACATTTCATTTCGTACAATGCTTGGGCATTAAAGGGTTTAAAATATTAAATCTGTAGGAGGTAGGGATACTTTGGCAGCTGGTAGATATGGAAGAGGGTATGCAACAAGTGCTGTATTGAATATAAGTCCAGTCTACTCAAACTCTCACCATAGGATATGCTTATGTTAAAGAGAACAAAACTGTACCTCATACTCCAAGTATGATCACACCAAGACCCTAGATAATTGTAATATAAAAGCAAAATACTGTGCATGCTGGAAATCTGAAATAAAAACAGAAAATGCTGGAAAAGCTCAGCAGGTCTGGCAGCATCTGTGGAGAGTTAACATTTTGAATCTGTATGACTCTTCTTCAGAGCTAAAGAGAGGTAGAAATATGGGTTGGGGGGAAAAATTTTTTTTACATGAGAAAACATTGCATTAAAAAAGGAGTAAAGATGGAGGAGAGAGTTCATGGTCTGTAGTTGTTGAACTCAATATTCAGTCCGGAAGGCTGTAAAGTGCCTAGTCGGAAGATGAGGTGCTGTTCCTCCAGTTTGCGTTGAGCTTCACTGGAATAATGCAGCAGGCCAAGGATGGACATGTGGGCATGAGAGCAGGGTGGTGTGTTGAAATGGCAAATGACAGGAAGATCTATGCCATGCTTGCAGTCTGAGTGAAGATGTTCCACAAAGCGGTCACCCAGTCTGCATTTAGTCTCCCCATTGTAGAGGAGACGGCATTGGGAGCAGGGACTGCAGTAGACCAAATTGATGGAGGTGCAAGTGAAGCTCTGCTTCACCTGAACGGAGTGTTTGGGGCCTCGGATGTTGTGGATGGAGGAGGTAAAGGGGCAGGTGTTACACCTTCTGCATGGGAAGGTGTTGTGGGAAGGGGATGAGGAGTTGGGGGTGATGGAGGAGTATACCAGGGTATCACAGAGGGAACGGTCCCTATGGAATACTGATGAATAGGGGAGGTGGGGGTGGTGAAGGGGAGATATGTTTGGTGGTGGCATCATGCTAGAGTTAGTGGAAATGGCGGAGGTTGATCCTTTGAATTCAGAAGCTGGTGGGGTGAAAGGCGAGGTCAAGGGAGATCCTTCGGGGAGGAGGGGAAAGGGGTGAAGGCAGAGGTGCGGGAGATGGATTGGACACAGTGTGGGGGAACTCTTGATTAAGGAGAAAGGAAGACATGTCAGAAGCACCATTTTGGAAGGTAGCATCATCGGAACTAATGTGACAGAGGCAAAGAAACTGAGACAATGGGATGGAGTCCTTACAGGAAGCGGGGTGTGAGGAGCTGTAGTCGAGGTAGCTGTGGGAGTTGGTAGGCTTGTAATGGATATTGGTGGACAGTCTATCACCAGAAATTGAGACAGAGAGGTCAAGGAAGGGAAGGGAAGTGTCAGAGATGGACCATGTGAAGGTGATGGAGGGGTGGAAACTGGAAGCAAAATCAGTAAACTTTTTCCAGGTCCAGACGAGAGCATGAAGTGGCACCGATACAGTCATTGATGTACTGGAAAAAGAGTTGTGTGTGAGGGGTCCTGAGTAAGACTGGGACAAGGAATGTTCCACATACCCCATAAAGAGACAGGCATAACTGGGGCCCATTCGGGTACCCATAGCCACACCTTTGAGTTGGAGGATGTGAGACAAGTTAAAGGGGAAATTGTTCAGTGAGAGAACAAATTCATCCAGATGGAGGAGGGTCGGGGTGGTTGGGGATTTTTCTGGCCTCTGTTTACGAAAAAAAATGGAGAGCCCTCAGACCATCCTGGTGGGGGATGGAGGTGTAGAGGGATTGGACGTCCATGGTGAAGAGGAGGCGGTTGGGGCCAGGGAACTGGAAATTGTTGATATGATGTTCGGCATCTGAGGAATCGCGGATGTAGGTGGGAAGAGGCTGGACAAAGGGAGAGAGAATGGAGTCAAGATAGGAAGAAATGAGTTCTGTGGGGCAGGATAGGGATGACATGGTGGGTCTCCCACGATAGTCCTGTTTGGGGATTTTGGGAAGGAAGTAGAAGCGGGCTGTGTGGAGTTGGGAGACTATGAGGCTGGAAGCTGAGGAGGGAAGATCTCCAGAGGATATGAGGTCAGTGAGAGTCCTGGAAACAATGGCTTGATGTTTGGTGATGGTGTCATTGGCCAGGAGGAGGTAGGAGGAAGTGTCTGAGAGTTGGTGTTCAGCCTCTGCGAGGTAGAGGTCAGTGCGCCAGACAACAACAGCACCACCCTTGTCAGCGGGTTTGATAACAAAGTCAGGGTTGGACCTGAGAGAACGGAGTGCGGCAAGTTCAGAAGGAGACAGGTTAGAGTGGATGAGAGGAGCAGAGGAATTGAGAGGGTTGATGTCACGCCGACAGTTCTCAATGAAAAGGTCAAGATCAATGGTAAGAGGCCAGAGGGAGGGGTCCAGGTAGAGGGAGAATACTGGAGGTGGGTGAAAGGATCTGTGGAACAGGGGGAGGTCTCCTGCCCAAAGAAGTGAGCCCGGAGACGAAGGTGACAGAAAAAGAGTTCAGCATCGTGCTGAGTCCGAAATACATTGAGGTGAGGACATAAGGGGATGAAACGGAGTCCTTTGCCAAGTATTTAATGTTCAGCATCAGAGTGGGGAAAGTCAGAGGATATGGTAAATACACGGCAAGGCTTGGGATTGGAAGAAAGGATGGGGTCAGAGGGACAGGAAGGTGTGGAGAGTCCTGAATGGGCGGTGGTATCAATGAGTTGTTGGAGCTTGCGTTCCTTAGCACCTGAAAGGAAGAGAAAAGGTTTCTTGTTAAGGTATCGGATGAGATGAAGAATGAAATGTGGACAAGGACAGCTTTGAGACAGGGTGAGAGAGAGAGGCTGAGTGTGTACATGGCACTGAATGTGGATCTCAGGATGCAGTGAGAACAGCTGTCTGAGGATTGCTTTATGTCCTGGAGATACCGGTAATCCTGGGAGGATTCGAAATATGACGGATGGAAATTCAGTTTGAATCCATGTGGGATAAGTTGGAGACAGAGACAGGTGCTGAGAAAGGAAATGTGACTGTAAAGTGAGTTTTTGTAAACACCTTGTCAAACCCCAGGAGGGAATTAAAAGCAATGAAGGTGAACATGGTGAAAGAGACAAACTGGAATCTTGTCAGAGAGAACAGCAGTACTTACTCAAGGTAGGCTTTCCTACATAATTGTAGTAAGTCTTCTTTACTCTTATACTCCAATCCCTTTGTAATGAAGACTAAAATACCATTTGCTTTTCTAACAGCTTCCTGTACTTGCATGTTAACTTTCTGTTGGAAATATGTTGCGCAGGGCAAGACAGACCACACACAAGCAGCAGTCTGGGTGAGATGCATGCATGTGCAGCGTGGGACCATTGAAATGGGTCTGCAAGAGGGCAAGAAATGGGCCACATCCAGCAAAGGGAAATTAGAGGGAACATTATCCAGGTCTCTCTGAATATCAGCATTTAAAAATATTCTGCTTTTCTATTTTCATATTAAATTTTGCAGTTCTCCACATTATATTCCATCTGCCATGTCCTTTCGACTGACTTAACCTCTCATAACCCTTTGCAGCTTGCTCTTCCAACTAACTTAGTATCATCAGCAAACTTGTGTAAGATCCTCTGACCTTAACTGAGTTCTTGGGACAAGATAAAAAGGCAGCAGGACAATGATTTCAATACAACAAGTTAACAGAATTTATTCAGTAAATGACTGAACAAAAATACTTAAACACTTGGTGAAAGTAGACATGCTGCTTTTGATCCCGGCTGCTCAAAGCTGCCCGGGCCCAGGTGATGTTGTCTTTGGGTTTCTGCGATGCTTTCCCTTCTTTGGCTCCTCCTCCTGCGATGCTGTGTGCATTGAGTTCCTTACTCTTATACCTTCCCAGGGGCTGCCTACGTGCAGTTCTGCATATAACCCTTTGCCTACCTGTGGCCTGACCATCTAACCCCAGACCCGCTGGCACTTTTGCGCCATTTCCTGAGCATGAGTCACTGAAGTCCACATTTGGCGCAAAACCGGCAAGTTCTTTGGAAAGTGTGCTTTGCAGACTGAAATAAGATGTATATGCATTGTGTCTGTTTCAGCGAAACAAATTAAATGACAACTCGAAACGTCAACTCTTTTCTTCTCCGCCGATGCTGCCAGACCTGCTGAGTTTTTCCAGGTAATTCTGTTTTTGTAAATGACAACCTTTTGCTGACTCATTCCTCAGGGCTTGACCAATCAGGGTCAAGCTGCCTGGTTTAAATTTCAGACAATGCTTGGCAGTTAACTGTCAGTCACCATCAGTGGTGTATTCTCCATGGCAACACCACTTGCCAACCAATCAGCACTCTCTTCAAATACAGCGTAAATTGTTGTTTTCCCCCTTATATTGGTATTCTTGTGGGTGTCCTGATGAGTGCAAATCGAGAAGCTTAGACACGTCTCTTTTTTCAGCAAAGCTATATTAATGTTCCTTTTACTGTCACTGCATCAAAATCCTGGAACTCCTTCCCTCACAGCACTTGGGTGTGCCTACACCAGATGGGCTGCAGCAGCTCAGGAAGGTGGCTCATCACCACCTTCTCAAGGGCAATTAGGAATGGACAATAAAGGCTGGCCCAGTCAGCAACACCCACATCCCATCAAATAATAAAAAAAATCCCATAGTTACCACACCTGCCATGTTGATATGTCATTGTTCCTGATAAAACAGCTTGGCATTATACTCATGATTTTATAAATTTATTGCTCACTGTGAGAAACACCACAAGACATTTGTTTGTGAATTTATAATTAGGATCTGGTATATACATATATAATCTTACTTTGAAGTGAAAGATTGAAATGAACCATTTTTTTTCATTGCAATTACAATATGCAAACACATACATACAAATTCATTAAATCTAATACAATATTGTGAATAGCAATTCACTTGAGAGGAAATGGAATGTAAAATGTCTCCAAAGTAAAGATGTGGATAAATATAAAAATGCTGATATAAATAGAAAGAATTAAGTTTGATGTATGATAGCACAATTGGGATAACTTAAAGAGCTTTTACTTTGTCTTGCAATAGAGTGTGAGTTTGCTGTCAGCCTTCTGCAACTCCTTTGGATCTGTGGAGGAGGCAGTTACAGCAGCACAACTGAGGATCCATCAAAAAGGGGATTCAACTGCAGTCAGAACACTGCAGATGGGGCGATTTACACTTGGGACAGCAGTTGACTGCGTGGCAGCATTGGAAACTGATGATGCTTATAAAACTGCCTTTTAAAAAAAAGCCAGGACTCCAATCATTCCCCTGCTCCTTTTAAGTGTAAACAATCCACAAGCACTACTATTTGTAACATTGCTGGCCTCACAAAATTTGTGGTCTATTTTTTGTGACAATTCTTAAATTGCTATTTTCAATTCATATTTTCTTCACAAGATCTTAAAATAGGAACCCCCTCAGATGCCTTCAAGTTGCAATAGCTTCCTTCACATCATTTAAGAAATCATGGTTGTAATTCTTTGAAACCCTATCATATTTACATAAGTTAAACAAATAATGCTACACAACAGGTATTATTAACGTTCACATTAATACCCAATTATATTCTCATCTTTTCTGTGCTTTTAAGGTGGAGATTATAAATTTCAGGTGGATTCAGGATATTTTCTTGGGTTCAGTGTCATGGGTATCCTGAGAAGCAACCTTTCTGGTCTGCAGTTTACCTTTACTGCCTGATGTCTAGTCATTAATTAGTGTGACCCAGGGCCATAACAGTAAAGCCCTGGCAGGCACTGTTGTATAGAGGAAGAAAGAACTTGTATTTCTATAGCACCTTTCACAACCTAAAGCACTTTACAGTCAATGATTTACTTTTGAAGTGAAGTCACTGTTGTATTGCTGGAAATGTGGCCAAACTGTGCACAGCAAGCTTCCACAAGCATTGAGACAAGTAATCCGTTTGAGTGATGTTGATTGAGGGATAAATATTGGCCAGGACACAGGGGAGAACTCCTCATCAAAATAATATTCATGGGTCAATGAGGTCATGAGGCAATTTAAACATGAGGATAAGAATTTAACGGTAGCACTGGAGAACCAGGAACCATTGTAGGCCAGTGAGCACAGGGGGATCTTGTGCGGGTTAGAATTTGGACAATAGAATTTTGGTTGAGCTGAAGTTTATGGAGACCATCCAAGAAAACATTGCAATCATTGAATCCATGGCAAACAAAAGCATTGATGAGAGTTTCAGGGAAAGAATGTGATGTTGTAGATTTGGAACTAGGCAGTCTTTGTGATGGAGAGAATATAAAGTTCAAAATTCAATTTGAGATGACTTGAATCTGAGACAGTGGCCAGGAAGGGGATGGAATCAGAAGCTGAGATGTTGCGGCAGAGGCTGAAGACAATGATGGTTCCGATAATAATCATCTCTTTGGTTTGGCCTGAGTTACATGTGGAAGATTGTGACCTCTGACCAAAGAGTTACAACCTCTGCCCTTTTGTTCATGCCATAGTTTCTGCTATTGTACTTTTTGGCTGAGGGATGAATACAAAGAAAACATTGGCTGGGATTTAATGTGGGCAATGGGGGTCTGGCCCGTCAGTTAGGGAACCAGTGGGAACCCTGTGACTCTTCTCTAAAGAGCCTGACATTATTTAATTCCAGTCAGGCACTTACCTGGGCTGAGTTGGACCTCCCATCCGATTAAGCCCCATTAGGGCAAAAACCCTCCCCCCGAGCACTGCCAGCCAATCAGCGGCCAGCAGCTGTGCAGTACTGGCACTGCTACTGGGAGTGGTGGCCACTGCTAGTGTTGGACTCGGGGCCTGCAGGAGTGATCAGCAATGGATCCCTAGATGGAGTTGAGTTTGGGTGGAACAAAAACAAAAAATGCTGGAAAAACTCAGCAGGTCTGACAGCATCTGGGCAGAGAGAGAGACAGGGTTAACGTTTTGAGTCTGGATGGCTCTTCTACAGACCTTTTGCCTTTATTATTGAGTTTGGGTGGGATTGTGGGGTGTGGGAAGATGGTCACCAGTGAGGTGGGATGCGGTTTGGAAGCAAGAGTAGGGGGTTGGTTTTCTCTTTCCAGGCATTACATCCCTTGATAGGGCACGGTGAATGAGGGAGCTCTCCCAGGAGGGTTTGCTGGTGACCTCCCCAAATGGCGAGTCCATCCCCAGCTGCTGGTATTCAACAGCAGCGGTGGGACGAGGCCCTTAAGTAATCACTTAAGGGCCTCAATTAATCTTCATGCAGGAAGGCTACCTGCAAGTCTTCCTGCCCCAGACCTAATCGGATGGAAGTGGGGAGGCAGCGGGATCTCCATCCTGCACCTCCCACCTGATCACATGGTAAACCCTGCCTCTAGTCTTGCCTGGGGGAGCGGGGGATGTGCAGGGACGTTTAGATTCAGCTCAACATGATGGAGCTAGGAACCACCCTATTAAGGACAGTCTCAATTAAATCTGTATTGTCCTTGGATTCTGAATATTGGCATAATTTTGCCTCAGTAGCTGATGCTTTCCCTTACCCTTCAGTATGAGAAAGAAAGACAAAGCATTAGAAATTGTGCAGCCTGGTGGGCTAAGAAGACAGATAACAAAATTCAGGAAAGGGTAGACATAGGGAAACACAGAAGGAGAAAAATAAAAAGACTAAAGAAGGGAATAAAACCAAGAGAGTGAAGGGAATACTAATAATGAATTAAATAAAACCAATTGGCTATCCCTTGCACCCCATGTTTGCCTCTTTTCCACCATGTTTATGTTCTTAATGTGAATTGTTTCATAAACTACTCAAAATCTCACTCTAGGATTTGTTCATTGTTCGCAACTCTAGCAAAATCACGAAATGACTGCATGGATATCATAGAGTTAGATCATGAAAATACCTCTTCAGTATTATCACATTGAACATTCAATCATTTGGGATTTCTTTGCAGAAATTAATGCTAGTACCTATTACTTGTCTGTCATTCCATTATGTAATGTAAGTGTAAATGCCTGATGGTATTATATGAAGATCTGCATGTATAAAAATCCTAATAGTCTCTCAGTAAGAAAGAAATAACATGTATTTATACCGAACTTTTCACAACCTTAGGATTTTCCAAAACGCTTCACAGCCGATGAAGTACAATGTAGAGAAACGCAGCAGTCAATCAGTGGACAGCAATGAGATAATGACCAAATCATCTGTTTTAGTGACACTGGTCAAGATAAAAATGTTTGCCAGGACACCTGGAGAAACACCCTCCTCTTCTTTGTATAGTGTCATGGCTCTTTTTTTATCCACCTGAGAGGGCAGATGGGGCACCTAAAAAAGCTCACTTCCAACAATACAGCTCCCCCTTGGTACTGCACTCAAGTCTACATTACTAATACTGCACTCAAGTCTAGAGTGAGGCTTAAACCATGCTCTCCTGATTCAGACATGAGAATGCTGCCACTGAGCTAATCCAGATCATAGTTATTTCGATTACAAGCTTGTCTATCCAGTTGCATCTGCTTTAGAAGAGATCAATATAGTTTTAATTTACTTTGTTGCAAGTTTATTATTAGTGACAAAAATAGTTGGGTAAGAGCAAATGAGTCAAATATGTAGGAATTCTAACAACAGAACCTATTTTTGTTATAAAAGCTAACAAACTGCGGACGCTGGAAATCCAAAACAAAAACAAAAATACCTGGAAAAACTCAGCGGGTCTGGTCTGGCAGCATCTGCAGAAAGGGACACAGTTAATGTTGAGGGTCATTCGGACTCGAAACGTTAACTGTATTCCTCTCCGCAGATGCTGCCAGACCCGCTGAGTTTTTCCAGGTATTTCTATTTTTGTTATGGTCTTCCTTATTAATTTGTTTGGAATACCTGTAAGAATTTAAAGATGCCATTATAGTCTGGGATAGTTTACGAATGCAATTAACCCTTGAACTTTAAGCAATGCTGCCAAATGCGTTTCATAATAAATAGTGGTCTTATTACTTTGTACCTGTACTGTGAACGTGTGCATGTTACCTTGTAAATCTGTAGTGCCAAATACCTGGAGGAAGCCGTCGATGGGGTTATGGGGCTCAGAAGCTTTCTGAAGGCGAGACTGTTAGCAATTTAATACATCAAGGAGAAATTGTTGTTTATAGGAAATGAAAGATTTCAGCACTGTTATCTTTAAGAAATGGGGGGAAAGGAGTTCTGTAGTCAGTTAGGACAAGCAGTATGCTGATGTTCAAATAGAGTTAACGCCTTTTGTAAACATAGTTTTCTGGATTTTATGACATTTGCTGAAGACAATGGCCGGAATTTAATGGAAAGTGCTGGAGTAGGCGAGATGGCAGGAGAGCGGAGAGAATCAGGTGGGAGGACCATTCTCTGATTCCAGGTGTCAGGAAGGCTGTACCAAATTTAGTCCGGGGAGCTGGTTGCGGGAGGCGCGGGAAGGGCTCTATGTGGGAATCCTGCCCACTGGTGGCGGAATGTCAATTAGGCTCATTAAGGAGCTACTTAAAGCCAATTATCCTTGAGCCCACCAGGATTTAATCCCGCCGGTAGATGAGGTTTCATGCTTTTTCGGAAGGCTGTTTGGCCTCTTTGCCTGCTCGCCAACCTTAAGGTTGGACAGGCAGGTCCATTAAACATGTTAATTACTTTTTTAATGACCTTAATAGGCCGTTGACAGATCGGCGGCTGCGCATTTGAACTGAAAATCTAAATGACGCGGGGTGATGTTGGGATGCATGCCCAACCTCTCACCCTGTGTCATTTTACACGTCAGCGAGTGGGTCCCACCCCCGCTCGCCCACCGAAAATATTGCCCACGGGGACCAGATTTGGTCTCACCAAAGCCCTGTGCAGCTGCAGTAAAACTTCCCGACTTTTACTGTATATTCTATTCCCCAGGCAATAAATGCCAACATTCATTTGCCTTCCTAATCACCTGCTCTACCTCCATACTGTTTCGAGATTCATGCATCAGGACACCCAGCTCCCTCTGTACCACCGAGTTCTGCATTTAAATAGAATACTGTTTTTCTATTCTTCCTCCAAAGTGGACAAATTCACATTTTCCCACATTTTATTCCATCTGCCAAACTTTTTCCCACCCACTTAACCTGTCCCTATATCTTTGTAGGGTCTTTTCCTCCTCTTGATAATTACTTTCCTATCTATATTGGTGTCATTGGCAAATCTAGTCACAATACATTCAGCCCCTTCATCTAAGTCACTGATTTGGATTTTAAATAGTTGAGGCCCCAGCACTGATCTCTGTGGCATTCCATTAGTTACAGCATGCCAGCCTAAAGATGACCCACTCATCCCTACTCTCTGTTTCCTGTTAGCTAACCAATCCTTTATCCATGCTAATATGTTACCCCCTTCATCCTGTACTCTTTGATGTGTCACCTTATCAAATGTCTTTTGGAAATCCGGGTACATCACATCTATATCCACCTTGCTTGTTACTTCCTCAAAAAACTCCAATAGATTAGTGAAACATGCTTTCCCTTTCACAAAGCCATCTTGACTCTGCCTGTTCACATTATGATTTTCTAAGTATCCTGCTATAATTTTCTTAATAATGGATTCTAGCAGGTCTCACATGGATCTCCTGTGCCTCCCAAAGGCCATCTAACAAACCCTATCATGTTTGCCAGTGGCCTATTGTGGATCCCTCATTGGCAGGCATTCAGTGCCCGATGAGGAGCCTGGCACCAGGAAGAGGGGGGCCCACTGAAAGCCACCCGCAGTCCTTCCTTCTGACCCACATCGCTGGTGGCCCACTTCCTGTGACTCCCATCCTGACCCACTCACCTGTCTCCGAGTGATGGTCCCTAGTGAAGGCCTCAGAGCATTTATGGCACAGCCACTTTTTTTTTTGGCTGGCAGCTTGGTGGGATTGATATCCTTACTGGAACCTTGATTACCTGGGAGGCCTGATGCTGGCCGGGTAAGTGCCTGACTGCTCTTAAATATCACTGGGCCTCCTGTGCAGAGGTGACACAGGGCTCGATTGATTCTCCAACTGGTGGGGGCAGGGCTGGGGGGGTCCCCATCGCATGAACTGAGTTCAATATGTCACTTTCAGTCCTGGGACTATGTTAAATAACTATAGATTACAATGAGCAGTAATAACCGAGACATTACTTATAAGTGTGTTTCACATATCATGTTTTTCTATCTGATAGAATTGTTATTTTTCTGCTTTAACATGATAATGGGAAAATGTGTTTCTGTGCAGCCCTTCAGGTGCATCCCTTGCTTTTGCCTGAATAATAGAAATGTTATCACCAAAAAGTCAGATATTAAAATAATATAATTTTAATTTGCTGTATTTTAAATGGTCAACTTTACCTGTTGTGTGTTTCACTAGTAATTAAAGTTTGAAAGCACCCTCTGCTATACTTTCCTATCTAGTCCATCTGTCATCATCATGATTAACCCTTGAAACTTTACCTTCACGCAAACAGAAAATGATAGATATTCATTTTGACAGTTCTCTTGAGGTATTGTGATTTTAATTATAATACTGCAGTGGTGCCACCGACTGATAATTTACATATTACTATGCTCATTAGTTGGTTTTAAGAGTGAGCAAGAGTGAGTATAAACAAAAGACACTCAATGAGGGAATTTGAAAGAGATTTATAGGTTTGTTGCTGCCTCCTCCCACAGGAAGGGTTAGGCATCCATTTGGCACTTCTGAACAATAGCATGGTGAAAATCTGCAATGTACCATAAGTGAAATTGAGCGGGTAGCTAACACTTTGAGAAATGTGCATTTGTGTAGCTATCCACTCTGCTGCTATCCACCCTATTATATGCAATGGAAAGAATAGTGGCAGTAGATTGACTGTGTCAGTGAATATTCTAGTATTATAGTGTGCTACGTTTACTGTCCATCTTGTCACTTCTCTTCTGTGAAATCAACGATATCTTCTACAACCACAACTATTTACTGAGGGGAACGCCAGAAAGAAAACAAGATCAGGTTTTCCTCTTTACTGTTCCTGGGGATACGCGGTTCCCAGGCGTTCCCGGGGAAAGGCGGTTCCCAGGCGTTCCCGGGGATACGCGGTTCCCAGGCGTTCCCGGGGAAAGGCGGTTCCCAGGCGTTCCCGGGGAAAGGCGGTTCCCAGGCGTTCCCGGGGAAAGGCGGTTCCCAGGCGTTCCCGGGGAAAGGCGGTTCCCAGGCGTTCCCGGGGAAAGGCGGTTCCCAGGCGTTCCCGGGGAAAGGCGGTTCCCAGGCGTTCCCGGGGAAAGGCGGTTCCCAGGCGTTCCCGGGGAAAGGCGGTTCCCAGGCGTTCCCGGGGAAAGGCGGTTCCCAGGCGTTCCCGGGCGTTCCTGGGGAAAGGCAGTTCCCAGGCGTTCCCGGGGAAAGGCGGTTCCCGGGCGTTCCCGGGGAAAGGCGGTTCCCAGGCGTTCCCGGGGAAAGGCGGTTCCCAGGCGTTCCCGGGGAAAGGCGGTTCCCAGGCGTTCCCGGGGAAAGGCGGTTCCCAGGCGTTCCCAGGCGTTCCCGGGGAAAGGCGGTTCCCAGGCATTCCCGGGGAAAGGCGGTTCCCAGGCGTTCCCAGGGAAAGGCGGTTCCCAGGCGTTCCCGGGGAAAGGCGGTTCCCAGGTGTACTGAAGAGATGAAGGAGGAAACTTGGTGCATCAACTTTCTGTCCCAACACACACAGCCCCAGGATTTGAGGGCTTCCCCACTTTAGGGCACACTACAGGTAAATAGAGAGACAAGGCAGGCTCAAATTTTCAAAAAAGCTGGTCCAAGGGCTTCTCCCTTTTCCCATTGTCTGTCTGTGGAGTGCCCAAACAAAAAGGCACCCACGTCATGGTGTTGTGGGACCATGTACCAGGGCCCTTTGCAGGCTGAAGGGTTTCCTGAGATCCTGGACAAAATATACAAAAGGATAAAATGATTATTAAAGTTTTTCACTCATCCAGGTCAATCTGTGGCTCAGATTTCATTGACGAGGAGCACAGCTGGAGGTCTCTTACTAGCTGGAATTTCAGAAAAAGGACCCGCTGGGTGGGACGATGGAGGAGATGGGGATTTTTGCCACCACTGCACATGACACCTTGCAAATGGAGAGGACAGGAGAATTGTCCTCCTGTCACAAGCAAACCACACTTCCAGCTCATGGTTAGCTGCCAGCAGGGATTTGGAGAGGAAAGTCAGCCATCTACTCTGTGGTGCCTAAACACAACATTTACATCTTTCACTTGCTTTAATGACTGACAGATCCAAGTGAAAATTGCAGGTATGAATAAGAGGAAATAGGCCGGCAGGTTGGTGGACAACCTGGAATTGATCGATTACTTATGTTAGCATGTTATATATATATATATATATATATAAGCTCCACATGGAAGATTACCAGAGTTTCAGGCAAATTACACCTTTCCATGCCCAATGAAGGCTTGTCCTATTCATAACTTCAAACATGGATTGCGTACCTGTGGAAGCTTCTGGAACTGCCTTTTACATTTTAAATGGACACTCACAAGGTGGCTATGATGGCTGCCAAGAGCCAGGTGATCTTAGCTTATTCAACATAGACTATCTCAAGCTTCCAGAAAGTTCTAACTAAATCACCCTGGGTGGGGGCCTGCCCCAGAAATGGACATCCCAAGACACATGTTATCTGTAGGATTTACGTATGCTACTGTCTGTGATTTACCCAAAAGTAAATAGACCTCTCGACTTCCCATCTCCAAAATCAATGCTTCAAAAAAGAGCTGAAGAAACCAGTTCACCACAAAATAAGTGTGAAAGACCACCTCCTTTCACCTATTGCATATCAATGGCCTTTTAGCTTTGAGCCATCCTGGGTGGACAATGGCTGTTGATCATGTGCGTGAAACTGGCTTTTGATACTAAAACCCTTTATTATCCCAAGACCCAGGAAAAGGCCTGGGCAGCCTGCAGAAGACCAACACTAATCACAGCAGCTACAGAAAAGGCAGTGTCATCTTTGCCTTTTTAAGAATTGAGAGCCTGTAAAGTCCTTAAAAAGCCTCCCAGCCAGATACCTTACTCCAAGTTCATCTTTAAAGAAATTGGACCTCCTGATATGAAAACCACAATTGCCCAGCTTCATGATCTGCTGAACATTCATCTCTTAAAGGCAACCCTGCAACAGTCTGGATATCTGACTTCAGCTATTTGAACCCATCTGAACTATAATCCAAGAGGAGAAATGGATTCCCTTCTCTACCAGACCCACAATGACTGATTTCCTACAACAACCAAACATGTGAACTGTTAACTATTCTTTTGGTTTAACACTTATAGAAAGTGCACTATCTTCTTTAATTGTATCTTTCTTGAGTGTGAGGTGTATGACTGACACAATGTTTAGAATCTCAGGGTTAGTGTGTGAATAAATAATCCTCTTTATTTCTACCCATAAAAGTCTGCTGCTTTCTGGTTCTTTAAATTGACTGCACATTAAAGGGGAATTAGAAACACATTCATCTGCCTTTCCAAAGCAAAACCACACCGATTATAACCAGTAAGAGAAGGGGACTGGGGGATTCCTCCCCTGTCCATAACACACACCCCATTCACTGTTTTCCTGAATGTTACTCGGTATCTATTTGTTTTCTTTAAATTACAACTTCAGTGTGCAAAACATCTCACAGCGCATTGGCTGAGTCACTACATCTTGATTTCCTAATGCCTTTCAATAGCACATGAAAACCTTCTTTCTTTCAAATCCCCAAAGCCACAGAACCTTAATGTCTCTCTTACATTTAACAATCTATCAACATTGTTGCTTTCACTATCCTTTTGACCTCAAATGGAATGCCTACGCCTCTTCATTGCTGAAATAGCCTCTCTCTATTTCAAACCTTTATTGCCTCCCTCTATTTTATTGATAGCACAATGGTAAATGCAGTTCTCAACATTTCTTGTCTGCTGTTTCTTAGCTCTAAATCCACTGTACTAAATGCTCCTGCTGCCAGATATATTCCGACTGTGTTAATATCAAGACGTAACACACATTCTCTTACTCTGGGAACCCATTCTTTCCAAGATGTGAAAACTGGAATACCTTAGTCCTCTGCCGACAATCTTCAGGTTTTTAAAACTCAAGCTTGATGATACTTGATCGCTATTTCCAGATTTACCTTCTCTGGTAATGTTTGCAGCCTTACTCGGCTCTTGCACTTGACCCTTCACCTTTGTTCCTCATTGAATGTGGTTACCCTTAATATAATCAATTTAGTTTCAGACATACAGTGGAAGAAGTTCACTGGTTGCTATGTTAACTAAATCACAAATACATTCCTTTGAATATGGATCTCCTATCGCTGCTTACAGTGACCAGCAACTCTTTCTTGTAAACATGTACAATATATAAGCGTATAGCCTAGATAACCCCCTGAATAGCTGTCAAAAGATCATGGCAATGAAGTGAAACAACACTTTAGGTATTTTATTTTTTTAATGTGAGAAATTAAAGAGTTATGTAAATCATTAAGGCTGATATTCCGATTGCATTTTGATCTAAATACCAATTATTAGGATGTTTCTCAGGTATAATAATGTTTTAGAAAGAAATCTATCATAATTATAAAAATTAAGCACTCTATCCAAGAGTTGGGGAAGCCTTTTCTCCTGTGATTCAGATCTCTTTGTACTCTTCATTCAGAGATAGAGTAATTCTAACCAGTCATTTTTTTTTCTCAAAATTAACAACATGATAACAATTTATTGATTTTACAAGTGTTACAGAGAAGAGGAAACCAAATACATATTATGGTTTTATGGCAGATTAATCACTGGTTCCATCTCCAGCAGTTAATGCAATATGCAGCAACATCATACCTAACAGGAAGCTATTGTTGATATATGTGCTCACATGACAGTTGTTATTAATTTGCAGTTCTTGTTTTAGAGGGACATTCCCACTGATGTAATGCTGTAGACAAGCATTTTGCATCACTCCATTCAGAAACAACGTTTAATCACATTTGTGTCATGAAAATGTCGCAGAATCACAATGTGTCACAATGTGCCAAGTGGCCTTCGTGTTTTTTAGGAAACTTCATCCACAAGTGGGATGAGGGTTCCTAAAGCTTTTATTAATTATCCCAAATATAAAAACATGTCCCACCACATGTGACACAGTCACATGGGGGACATGTTTAAATAAAATTTTAATCCATTTATTTAATAATTTCAATATCGATTCAATCTCCCTGAGGTGCGCATGTGTGAAAGAGCACAGGCCCAGACTCTCTCTCCTCCCTGCCCCCCGCCCAGCACAGGTAGTGCTGAAGACTGCGGTTCACATCTTACACTGGGTGGGCCTTAATTGGCGACATGGAGCCGATCGTGGTTGGCGATTGACTCCGCTCCCACCCCTGCCCACCCCTGCCCACTCCCACCCCTGCCCACTCCCACCCCTGCCCACCCCTGCCCACTCCCACCCCTGCCCACTCCCACCCCTGCCCACTCCCACTCCTGCCCACTCCCACCCCTGCCCACTCCCACTCCCACCCCTGCCCACTCCCACCCCTGCCCACCCCTGCCCACTCCCACTCCCACCCCTGCCCACTCCCACCCCTGCCCACTCCCACTCCTGCCCACTCCCACCCCTGCCCACTCCCACTCCTGCCCACTCCCACCCCTGCCCACTCCCACCCCTGCCCACCCCTGCCCACTCCCACTCCTGCCCACTCCCACCCCTGCCCACTCCCACTCCCACCCCTGCCCACTCCCACCCCTGCCCACTCCCACCCCTGCCCACTCCCACTCCTGCCCACTCCCACCCCTGCCCTCTCCCACCCCTGCCCACTCCCACTCCCACCCCTGCCCACTCCCACCCCTGCCCACTCCCACCCCTGCCCACTCCCACTCCCACCCCTGCCCACTCCCACTCCTGCCCACTCCCACTCCCACCCCTGCCCACTCCCACTCCTGCCCACTCCCACCCCTGCCCACTCCCACTCCCACCCCTGCCCACTCCCACCCCTGCCCACTCCCACCCCTGCCCACTCCCACTCCTGCCCACTCCCACCCCTGCCCACTCCCACCCCTGCCCACTCCCACTCCCACCCCTGCCCACTCCCACCCCTGCCCACCCCTGCCCACTCCCACCCCTGCCCACTCCCACTCCCACCCCTGCCCACTCCCACCCCTGCCCACTCCCACCCCTGCCCACTCCCACTCCTGCCCACTCCCACCCCTGCCCACTCCCACTCCCACCCCTGCCCACTCCC